>NW_004444138.1:4272715-4278101 GCF_000243295.1 Trichechus manatus latirostris | reverse complement strand
TCCAGTAGGTCTGGCCTTTCTTAGGAATTTGAGTTTTGTTCTATATTTTTCTCCCATTCTATCCAGGACCTTCTATTGTGTTTCTGGTCAGAATGGTCAGTACTGGGAGCTGAGCACCATCTAGTTCTTCTGGTCTCAGGTTTGAAGAAGGTGTGGTCCATGTGGGCTATTAGTCCTGTGGACTAGATTCTTCTTTGAGCCTTAGATTTCTTTCATTCTCTTTTGCTCCAGATGAGTACAGACCAATAGTTGTATCTTAGATGGATGCTCACAAGCTTTAAGACCCCAGACACTACTCACCAAACTCAGATGTAGAACATTATCTTTGTTATGCCAATTGACTAAGCTCTCCCCCAAGACTATGATTCCAAGCCTTTTAACCCAGTAAGCCAATCCCATGAGTTGTTTGGATATGTCTAGGAAGCCTCTGTAACTGTGCTCCCTATGTGGTTTGTTATATATGTGGATATATATGCAGCACACACAAATGTGTATAGACATATGCCTACAGATACACCTATACATGCACGTGCATTTACTCCATACACCTCCTATACACATATATGCATCCTTATCTAGCTATGTAACTACACACATATTTTTTGGTTGTTTTTACTGTTGTTGCAAAATTGTATATGTTATAGCATTTACTGAACTTGTCCCTTTTTCTCATGTACTTCTTAGTGTCTTTCTTTACCTTGGTCAAGCTGTGCTGACTTCACCCATATTGGGTATTGCCTTTCTCATCACCAAAAGTAACAAGTGTCTACTATCTGGAAAGTGATTCCCTCTCCCTCCCCTTCCCATCCCTAGTAACCATCAAAGAACTTTGTTTTTTGTGTGTATCTGTCTTAGGCTGGGTTCTCTAGAGAAGCAAAACCAGTGAAGCATGTGTCTGTGTGTGTGTGAATGTAAGTATATGTATATGTGTATATGGAGCCCTGGTGGTGCAGTGGTTAAGCGTCTGGCTGCTAACCAAGGGGTCAGCAGTTCAAATCCATCAGCTGCTCCTTGGAAACCCTATGGGGAAGTTCTACTCTGTCCTATAGGGTCATTATGAGTCAAAATTGACTCAACAGCAGTGAGTTTGGTTTGGGTTATATGTATGTACATATATACGTGTGTGTCTGTAGGTCGTCTTTTTACTCTCTTGGCAAGGTCTTTTGATGAGTTTGAGTATTTAATTTTTAGGAGGTCCTGAGATTATTTCTTAAATATATATATGTAGAGAGAAAGAGAGAGAGATGGAGGGAGAGAGAGAGAGATTTATATCAAGGAAATGGCTCATGTGGTTGTAGAGGCTGGAAAGTCCTAAGTCCATGAGTCAGGCTGGAGGCTTCTCCTGACTCACATAGCCACAGGGGCTGGCAAACTCAAAATTGGCAGGTCAGACAGTAGGTCTCTGGCTCACAGACTGTGGAGGCTGACGAATCCCAAAATTGACAGGAAGCTTCTAGCTCAAGTCCCAAGAACTGGAGGTCAGATAACAGGAGTCAGCTGCAGGATCCAGAGCAAGCAAAAGCCCACGAGCTTTGCCAGAAAGTCCACATATATTGGATGCAGGCCTCATCTCCAAAGAGACTGCCTTTCAACTGATTGGCTGCTCGTGGCAGATCTCATCATGGAGGTGATTACATTATATCAGATCTTATCATGGAGGTGATTATATCATTACCTAGTTGCCAAATGACATCATAACTTCCAAAGCACTGAGAATCATGGCCCAACCAAGTTGACACACAACCTTAACCATCAAAATGTCTATTCCTGGCTTTTTAAAATAATGGGACCATACAATATTTATCTTTCTGTAATTGACTTATTTCATTCAGCCTAATGTGTTCCAGATTCATCCATGTTATGTTTTGCAGACTCATGATTCTTTATAGCTGCATGATATTCCACTGTATGTATGTACCACAATTTGTTTATCCATTCATCCACTGATGGGCACTTAGGTTGTTTCTGTCTTTTGCTATTGTGAATAACGCTGCAATGAACATAGGTGTGCATATGTCTATTTGTATCACTGATTTTATTTCTCTAGGATATATACCTAGGAGTAGAATAGCTGGATCATAAGGTATTTCTATTTCTAGCTTTTTGAGGAAGCACCATAATGTTTTCCATAGTGGTTGTACCATTTTACAATTCCACCAGCAATGTATAAGAGTTACAATCTCCCCACAACCTTACTAGCATTTGTTGTTTTCTGTTTTTTTGATCAGTGCCACTTTTGCAGGGGAGAGATGTTATCTCATTGTAGTTTTGATTTGAATCTCTCTAAGGGCTAATGATCATGAGCATCTTTTCATGTATTTATTGGCCACCTGAATGTTCTCTTTGGTGAAGTGTCTGTTCATGTCCTTTGCCCATTTTTGATTGGTTTGTCTTTTTGTTGTTGAGTTTTTGACATTTTCTATATATTTTAGAGATTAGACCATTATCAAATATGTCGTTGCTAAAGACTTTTTTTCCAGTCTGTAGGCTGTCTTTTTACTCTCTTGGCGAAGTCTTTTGATGAGTTTGAGTATTTAATTTTTAGGAGGTCCTGAGATTATTTCTTAAAGCAGGTATGGGGATAATCAGTAGATTTCACTTGTCTACATGAGACTTATCCACCCCTTTCAGGAGCATGAAATTTGTTTAGCATCTGAAGCTTAATTTGGAAAGAAAAGAAAAGAAAAAAAAAAAAAAGGCCTTGTTACCTATTTTACCTATATTGAACTGCAGAAATGACTATTTCAGCACAAAAAATATCCTTAAGCATTTAATTTCTCTTTAACTCAAGTGTTAGCATCCTAACACTTGCCAAATAAGAGCCTTTTTTCTTTTTTTTAATGGAAGAAAGAAAAAGTCAAAAAGACAATGGATTAATAGCCTTAAAAATGGCTTTAAAATGAGGGAAAACAGTCTTGAACACTGTGCAAAGAGTATACATTTTCTTGCTAATGTGGATTTCATCATTATATGGCGTTTTCTAAGTGCACTGGAAGAGAAAGGCAATGAAAAAGAGCTTGCAAATACCTAAGCTCCCAGGGATGCCGGCCTTCAGCTGATCTAGGCCCCAAAGTGCCTACAGCTGGGGTAGCAAACAATATCCTCTGGGCCAATTAGGCCTGCCTCCTTGTTTTGAAAATAAAATTTATTGGACACAGTCATGTTCATTTATTCATGTGTCATGTCTGGCTACTTTTGTGCTGTAACAGCAGAGTTGAACAGTTGTGAAAAAGACCATCTGGTCCACAAAGACTAACGTACTTATTACCTGGCCCTTGACAGAAAAAGTTAGCTGACCTTCGTCTATAGCATGAAAACGCAAATAGTTAACAAACATTTTAAATAATAAAAAGAAAACCCCGCTCTTCTTATTACAAAGACAACACATCTTTTATGATAGAAAATTCAAAAATTGAGGCAAAGAAAATCAATAAAAACACTTGTCAATTTACCACTCAGAAATAATCAATATTAATATTTTATAGCGTAACCTTTTTCTATGCCTCTTTGTTCTCATTAAAACCATGCAGTGCATACTGATTTGTAAACTACATTGTCACTTAACATATGCTAAAAAACCTTCTCATGTTATTTAATATTCATCCATAAAATTTTTATAGCTACACATAAAAAAATCTCATGGATGTATCAAATTGGTTTAATAAGCCCCCTTTTGTGACGCTTTCTGTGGGTTCCAGTATTTCCATTATTACAAATGCTGATGTAAAAAACACCTTGGTATCTAAATCTTTGCTCATATTCTTAATTTCTTCAGAGTGAATTATTAGAAGTAAAATTATGGGTCAAGGGCGTCTTCGCTTTTAAGCCTCCTGATATACGCGGACAAAATGCCCACAGGAAAGACTGAGCCAGTAGACATGTCCACCAACATAGTAATGGAGTATTCACTTCCCCACACCCTCACCAGCACTGGCAAATATAAGAAAGCTTGAGGGTTCTCAATCTGAGATCAAAATGTTCACAATTCTTAGATTATTAGTAAAGAGTAACATTTAAAATATACACTCATTGGCCATTTGTAATTATATTTTGATGTCTATCTTTTTCTCTTTGATTTGTAAGGATTCTTTATATCAAAACTGTCTAACGTTGCAAAGGATTTTCCACAGTAGATGATTTGTTCTGTTGTTTTTTTTTTAAAACTGTGTTTTAGGTGAAAGTTTACAGTGCAAATTAGTTGCTCATTCAAAAATTTATACACAAATTCTTTTGGGACAGTGGTTGCAATCCTTGTAATGTGTCAGCACTCTCCTCCTTTCTACCCTGGGTTCCCCGTGTCCATTCGTCCAGTTTTCCTGTCCCTTCCTGCTTTTCATCTTTGCTTTTGGGCAGGTGTTGCCCATTTGGTCTCTTATACTTAGCTGGTTGAACGAAGAAGCACGTTCTTCATGTGTATTACTGTTTGTTTTATAAGCCTGTCTAATCTTTGGCTGAAAGGTGGACTTTGGGAGTAGCTTCAGTTCTGAGTTAGTAGGGTGTCCGGGGGCCTTAGTCTTGGGGGTTCCTCCAGTCTCTGTCAGAACCAGTAAGTCTGGTCTTTTTTTGTGAATTTGAATTTTGTTTTATATATTTCTCCTGCTCTGTCTGGGACCCTCTATTGTGATCCCCGTCAGAGCAGTCCGTGGTGGTAGCCGGGCACCATCTGGTTCTGGGCTCAGGCTGGTGGAGGCTGTGGATCATGTGGTCCATTAGTCGTTTGGACTGATACTTTCCTTGTGTATTTGGTTTTCTTCATTCTCCTTTGCTCCAAAGGGAATGGGACCAATAGATGTATCTTAGATGGTAGACGCAAGCTTTTAAGACTCCAGATTCTACTCACCAAAGTAGGACGCAGAATACTTTTTTTAATGAACTATTTTATGCCGGTTGACCTAGATGTCCCCCAAGACTGTGGTCCCCAGCTCTCAGCCCCAGTAACTCAGTCCCTCAAGGTGTTTGGATGTGTCTAGGAAGCTTCAATGACTTTGCTGCAGTCAAGTTGTGCTGACTTCCCCTATATTGTGTGTTGTCCTTCCCTTCACCAGAGTTAACACTTGTCTCCTATCTAGTTAGTGATTTCCCCTCCCCAACCCTCCCTTCCCTCGTAACTATCAAAGTTTTTTTGGCTGTGTGTAAACCATTTCTTGAGTTTTTATAATACAGGTCTCATACAATATTTGTCCTTATGTGATTGACTTATTTCACTCAGCATAATGCCCTCCAGATTCAACCATGCTGTGAGATGTTTTGCAGATTCATCATTGTTCTTTTTCATTGTGTAGTATTCCACTGTATATATGTATCATAGTTTATCCATTCATCTGTTGATGGGCACTTAGGTTGTTTCCATCTTTTTGCTATTGTGAATAATGCTGCAATGAACATG
>NW_004444138.1:4246887-4272568 GCF_000243295.1 Trichechus manatus latirostris | reverse complement strand
ATGGCTAATAATTGTATTTCCTCATTTTGTCTGTTAGCCACCTGAATGTCTTCTTTGGTGATGTGTCTGTTCATACCCTTTGCTCATTTTTTAATTAGATTATTTGTCTTTTTGTTGTTGAAGTGTTGAAGTATTCTATAGATTTTAGAGATTAGACCATTGTTACATATGTCATAGCCAAAAATTTTTTCCCAGTCTGTAGGTTGTCTTTTTCCTTTTTTGGTGAAGTCTTTTGATGAGTGTAAATGTTTAATTTTTACCAACTCTCAGTTATCCAGTTTCTCTTCTGGTGTTTGTGCATTGTTAGTTATGGTTTGTATTGTATTTATGCCATGTATTAGGGCCCCTAGCACTGTCCCTATTTTTGCTTCCATGATCTTTATCGTTTTAGGTTTTATATTTAGGTCTTTGATCCATTTTGAATCAGTGTTTTTGTATGGTGTGAGACAGGGATCCTGTTTCATTTTTTTACAGATGGACATCCAGTTTTGCCATGACCATTTGTTAAAGAGACTGTCTTTTCCCCCATTTAGTGGACTTTGGTCCTTTGTCAAAGATCAGCTGACCATAGGCATATGGATTAACATCTGGGTTCTCTCTGTTCCACTGGTCTATGTGTCCGTCATTGTACTAGTACCAGGCTGTTTTGACTACTGTGGCTGTATAGTAGGTTCTGAGATCAAGTAGTGTGAGACGTCCTATTTTCTTCTTTTTCTTCACTAATGCTTTGCTTATCGGGGGCCTCTTTCCTTTCTATATAAAATTGGTGATTGGTTTTTCCATCTTGTTAAAGAATGCTGTTGGTATGTGGATCAGGACTGCATTATATTTGTAGATTGCTTTGGGTAAAATTAACATTTTCACAATGTTGGGTCTTCCTATCCATAAGCATGGTATGTTTTTCCATTTATGTAGGTCTCTCTTTTTTTAATTGTACTTCAGGTGAAGGTTTACAGAACAAATAGTTTCTCATTACACAGTACACAGATTGTTTTATGACACTGATTAACAACCCCACCACATGTCAACACTCTCCCTTCTCGACCTTTTTTTTTTTTGGTGAAAATATACACAGCCAAAGAGACACCATTTCAAAAATTTCTACATGTACAATTCAGTGACACTGATTACATTCTTCCAGTTGTGCTGCTGTTCTCACTATCCTTCTCCAAATTATTTCATCACCGTTATCTTCAACTCACTGCCCCCTAGGCTTCCCATCAAACCTTTAGAGTTGCTGTTGTCAATTTGATCTCACATAGATAATTCTTTTTTTGTAATTTAGATGAAGACCCACAGAACAGAATAGCTTCTCATTAAACAGTTAGTACACATGTTGCTCTATGATAATGGTTAACAACCCCCCGACATGTCAACACCGTCCCTTCTCAACCTTGGGTTCCCTATCACCAGCTTTCCTGTCCCTTCCTGCCCTCCAGTCCCTGTCCTGGACTGCTGTGCCTCATTAGTCCCATTTTGTTTTATGGGGCTGTCCAATCCCCGGCTGAACGGTGAACCTCGGGAGCGACTTCACCACTCAGCTAAAAGGGTGTCCAGGGGCCATACGCTCGGAGTTTTTCCAGTCTGTCAGGCCAGTAAATCTGGTCTTTTTCTGTGTGTGTTAGAATTCTGTTCTACATCCTTTTCCAGCTCTGTCCAGGACCCTCTGTTGTGATCCTGGTCAGAGCAGTCAGTGGTGGTAGCCAGGCACCATCTAGCTATACTGGACTCAGTCTAGTGGAGGCCTTGGTAGCTGTGGTCCATTAGTCCTTTGGACTAATCTTTTCCTTGTATCCTGTTCTCTTCATTCTCCCTTGCTCCCAAAGGGGTGAGACCAGTGGAGTATCTTAGATGGCTGCTCACAGGCTTTTAAGACCCTAGACGCTACTCACCAAGGTAGAATGCAGAACATTGTCTTTATAAACTGTGTTATGCCAACTGAGCTAGATGTTCCCAGAGAGCATGGTCCCCACAGCCCTCTGCCCAGCAATTCAGTCCCTCAGGGAGTTTGAAAGTGTCTATGGAGTTTCCATGACCTTTCCTTGTACAAGTTGTGCTGGCTTCCCCAGTATTGTATACTGTCTTACCCTTCACCAAAGTTACCACTTATCTATTGTCTATTTAGTATTTCCTCCCTACCCCTCCCATCCCTTGTAACCAACAAACATTGTTACTTTTTGTGTGCAAACTTTTTCATGAGTTTTTACAGTAGAGGTCTCATACAATATTTGTCCTTTTGTGATTGACTTATTTCACTCAGCAAAATGTCCTTCAGTTTCATCCATGTTATGAGATGCTTCACAGATTCATCGTTGTTCTTTATCATTGCGTAGTACGCCATTGTGTGTATGTACCATAGTTCGTTTATCCATTCATCTGTTGATGGGCATCTAGGTTGTTTCCATCTTTTTGCTATTGTGAACAATGCTGCAATGAACATGGGTGTGCATATGTCTATTCGTGTGACAGCTCTTATTTCTCTAGGATATATTCCTAGGAGTGGGATTGCTGGATCGTATGGTATTTCTATTTCTAGCTTTCTAAGGAAGCGCCGTATCATTTTCCAAAATGGTTGTACCTTTATGCATTCCCACCAGCAGTGCATAACTCTTTGATTTCTTGCAATAGTGTTTTGTAGTTTTCCTTGTATAGGTCTTTTACGTCCCTAGTTAGATTTCTTCCTACTTTTTAGGGGCTATTATAAATGGTATTATTTTCCTGATTTCCTTTTTGAAGTTCTCTTTGTTGGTGTATAGGAATCCAACTGATTTTTGTACATTGATCTTGTATCCTGCTACCCTGCTGAATCTTTCTCTCAGTTCCAGTAGCTTTCTTGTGGAATCTTTGGGGTTGTTATGGGTTGAATTGTGTCCCCCTAAAATGTGTGTCAACTTGGCTGATCTATGATTCCCAGTATTGTGTGATTGTCTCCAATTTTGTCATCTGATGTGATCTTCCTATGTGCTGTAAATCCTACCTCTATGATATTAATGAGATGAGATTAGGGGCAGTTATATTAAGGAGGCAGGACTCAATCTATAAGATTAGATTGTGTCTTAAGTCAGTCTCTTTTGAGATATAAATGAGAGAAGCAAGCAGAGATGAGGACTACATACCATCAAGAAACAAGAGCCAGGGGAACAGTGTGTCCTTTGGACATGGGGTCCCTGCACTGAGAACCTCCCAGTCCAGGGGATGACTGATGACAAGGACCTTCCTCCAGAGTCTCCAGCTTCCCCTGGAGCTGACACCCTGAATTTGGACTTCTAGCCTACTAGACTGTGAGAGAATAAATTTCTGTTCGTTGAAGGCATCCACGTGTGGTTTATAGCAGCACTAGATAATTAAGACAGGGGTTCTCTTTGTATAGGATCACATCGTCTGTGAATAGGGATAGTTTTACTTTCCAATCTGGATGCCCTTTATTTCTTTCTCTTGCCTTACTGCTTTAGCTAGGACTTCCAGCACAATGTTAAATAGGAGTGGTGATAAAGGGCAACCTTGTCTTGTTCCTGTTCTCAGGGGGAACGTTATCAGCCTCTCCCCATTGAGAATGATGTTGGCTGTTCGTTTTGTATAGATTCCCCTTATTATGTTGAGGAATTTCCCTTCTATACCTATTTTATTGAGAGTTTTTTTTTTATCAGGAATGGGTGTTGGACTTTGTGAAATGCCTTTACTGCATCAATTACGATGATCATGTGATTGTTTTCTTTTGTTCTATTTATGTGGTGGATTTTTATCTTTTCTTGCCTTGCTCTTAAATTCACCGACAGGATCAGAGCAGAATTTACTCCATGGTCAATTCTCCCCATGACTGAGGAAGACCCTTCTTAGTACTCTAACTGATGCCCTGTGAATCACGTGGTCTCTTTACTCTGGTCGTTGGGAACAGACACTATCCTTGGCCTTAGGTGAGGTCCCAGCACTGTTTCCTCTATTTTTTCAAGTGTTTCTTTCCCTGGCCTGGGGTAGTTTCCTTCACTCATTCTCTGATCAGTACTCAGCTGAAGACTCAAGGTGGACTCTGTAGATATCTGGAACTTCCTTTTGTGCAGCTGTCTCCTCTTTATTACTCTGTCCTGCAGACTCTAACAACCTTGGCATCCTGAATTTCTACCTCTAGCTCCTCGACTCAGGGAGACTGCCAGCCTTTGCCTGTGTTCCCCCTTCTCTGCACTATGACCTGGACACCTTTACAAGGCAATGAGCTAGGCAATCACAGAGCTCACTTCACTGGTTTCCCTTCTCTCAAGATTCATTGTCCCTCTTTGCCTGATTAATATTTCCAGAGTTTTTTTCTTCTCATAGATCTTTGACTAATATTTTAGTTGCTTAAAGTGAGAAGCTGTATCTGGCCCCTTATTCCATCTTGGCAGGAAGCTAAGTGGTTTCAAATGACTCTTAATTTCTTCTTGCTTTACTGTATTGGGGTATTGTTTTCTTTGCACGAAACATGTTTTACTCCCATAATTGTATTTGTGAAAACTACTCCACTTACAAAATTTAAAAAAATACAGGAGGCGGAGCCAACATGGCGCCCTACACAGATGCACCAGGCTGTGCCTCTGCAGCAAAGACCTGAAAAATTAAGTAAAACAGATACCAATGTCAATCCTGGAACCCTAAACATCAAATGAAGAGATAAAGAACTAGCTCAAAACACCAAATGGAAGAAGAAACTGACAGAAAACAGAGGACAAGGAGAGAGATACGGAGAGAAGGTCCCCTGCCAACTAACACGGCATAGCGTCACCATCTTGGAACACAGCCAGCAACAACCTCAGATGGTGAGTACGGGAAGGCAACTTCACAGAGCTCCCAACAGTAGACAGAGTACCTGGTAACCAGAAAAATGTGATTTCTCACCTCTCATTCTTCTGGTGAGTTGAAGCAAGAACTTCCCCGTCCCAGCAGCCCCCACCGCCAGGGACCACAATACAAGCCTCACCCCCACCCCCTCCCACCACAAGGCTTTTTGCCACTGCATCTAGAGAGCCACCAGTTGGCCACTGCGCCGGGTCCGCCCCGTCCTCACCTGCTGGCTCCGCCATGCCATATTTTTTCTTTTTTCCCCTTTCTTCCATCCCCCCCTCCGCACCGAGGCCCTTCTCGCCAGCCCGTGCTGAGGTCCATCTCGCCCCCATCCACCAGCTCCCATGGTGCCATTTTTTCTTTCTTCTCTTTCTCCTTCCCACCTAGCTGCGTATGTCACCTCCCCTTCTCACCAGCCTTCAGGTTCGCCCCGTCCATCCTCCGTTTACCCTTTTTTTTCCCTTTCTATCTCTCTTCTTTCATTCCCCCCGCTGCCCACCTAGCCTGTATGCCACCTCCTCCCCCTTCCCACTGGCCCACACTGCAACGCCAGGGCTAGAGCATCCCTGGAGCTCAGGCCTGCCCCTGCACCAGGCCCAGAGCCACTCCAATTGCACCACTCAACCAGCTATTGAACGGTGGGAAGCGAACCCATACCACTCCCTGTCCAATACCTTTACTTATGTGGCAAGTGCTGTGGTCCACCACTGGACCAACATCATGAGGCAGACATCTCCCACCCAGTCCACCCTCAGCCACTTTGTCAAACCATTGTACAGCAAAGCAGGCTCACCCTGCCAGCTGATGTCCTGCCCACCTAGACAAGGTGGTGAGGGCTATCGTGCCCACAGATAAGCAAGCAGAAAAGCACACCTGCCTGCCTGGCCGCCCTGACATGTCAAAACAAAACAAAAAAGGACAAAACAAAAGATACAGAAGATCTAAAGAACAAAATCAATGAACTTGACCTCATAAACATATATAGAACATTCCACCCAATGGCGGCAAAGTATACATTCTTTTCCAAGGCACATGGAACATTCTCAAGAATAGACCATATTTTAGGCCACAAAGCAATCCTTAATAAAACCCAAAACATCAAAACAATACAAAACATTCTGTCTGATCACAACACCATAAAAGTAGAAATCAGTAACAGGAAGAGCAAGGAAAAAAAATGAAATATGTGGAAACTGATTAATGCCTTGCTTAAAAAGAACTGGGTAATAGAAGAAATGAAAAAGGGAATAAAAAAATTCCTAGAATCGAACAAGAATGAAAACACACCATACCAAAACCTATGGGACACAGCCAAGGCAGTGCTCAATGGTCAATTTATACAAATGCACACTTCAAAAAAAAAAAAAAAAGAACAGACCAAAATCAAAACGTTAGCCCTACAAATAAAACAAATAGAAAGTGAACAGCAAAAGAATCCCACAGTCACCAGAAGAAAGGAACTAATAAAGATTACAGCAGAAATAAATGAAATAGAGAATAGAAAAACAACAGAAAGAATTAACAAGACTAAAAGTTGGTTCTTTGAAAAGATCAACAAAATCAACAAACCATTGGCCAAACTGACAAAAGAAAAACGGGAGAGCAAATAAATAACCCAAATAAGGAATGAGATGAGGGACATCACAACACACCCAACTGAAATAAAAAGGATCATTAACAGAATACTATGAACAATTGTCTTCCAGCAAATTTCAGAACCTAGGGGGAAATGGACATATTTCTAGAAACATACTACCTACCTGAACTAATACAAACTGAGACAGAAAATCTGAATAGACCCATTACAAGAGAAGAGATTGAAATAATAATAGAAAAACTTCCAACAACAACAACAAAAAAACTCTGGTCTGGACAGCTTCACTGGAGAATTCTACCAAATATTCAGAGAAGAGCTCACACACGGACTACTCAAACTACTTCAGAGCATATAGAAAGAAGGAATACTTCCAAATTCATTCCATACAGCCAGCATAATCCTGATACGAAAACCAGGCAAAGATACCACAAAAAAAAAAAAAAAAAATTACAGACCAATATCTCTCATGCATATAGGTGCAAAAATTCTTAACAAAATTCTAGCCTAGAGAATGCAGCATCATATCAAAAAAATAACACACCATGACCAAATGAGATTCATACCAGGTATACAAGGATGGTTCAACATTAGAAAATCAACCGACGTAATGCACTACATAGACCAACAACAAAAGAATCACATGATCATCTCAACAGACTCAAAAAAGGCATTTGACAAAGTCCAACACCTGTTCCTGATAAAAACTCTCAATAAAATAGGAAAAGAAGGGAAATGCCTCAACATAAGGGGAATCTATACAAAACCAACAGCCAACATCATTCTCAATGGGGAGAGGCTGATAACATTCCCCCTGAGAACAGGCACAAGACAAGGATACCCTTTATCACTACTCCTATTTAACTTTGTGCTGGAAGTCCTAGCTAAAGCAATAAGGCAAGAGAAAGAAATAAAGGGCATCCAAATTGGAAAGGAAAAAGTAAAACTATTCCTATTTGTGAATGATATGATCCTATACATAGAGAACCCCAAAGATTCCACAACAAAACTTCTGGAACTGACAGAAAGATTGAGCAGATTAACAGGATATAAGATTAACATACAAAAATCAGTTGGATTCCTATACATCACCAAAGAGAACTTCAAAAAGGAAATCAGGAAAATAATACCATTTATAACAGCCCCTAAAAACATAAAATACTCAAGAATAAATCTAACCAGGGATTTAAAAGACCTACGCAAAGAAAACTACAAAACACTATTGCAAGAAACCAAAAGAGACCTACATCAATGGAAAAACATACCATGCTCATGGATAGGAAGACTCAACATTGTGAAAATGTCAATTCTACCCAAAGTGATCTATAAATATAATGAAATCCTGACCCAGATACCAACAGTATTCCTTTAACGAGATGGAAAAACTAATCACCAACTTTGTATGGGAAGGAAAGAGGCCCCGGATAAGCAAAGCATTATTGAAGAAAAAGAAGAAAATAGGAGGCCTCACACTTGATCTCAGAACCTACTATACAGCCACAGCAGTCAAAACAGCCTGGTACTGCTACAATGACAGACACATAGATCAATGGAACAGAATCGAGAACCCAGACATATATCCATCTACCTAGGGTCAGCTGATCTTTGACAAAGGACCCAAGTCCATTAAATGGGGGAAAGTTAGTCTTTTTAACAAATGGTGCTGGCAAAACTGGATGTTCATCTGCAAAAAAACAAAACAGGACTCATACCTCACACCACATACTAATTCAAAATGGATCAAAGAGCTAAATATAAAACCTAAAACAATACGGAGCATGGAAGCAAAAATAGGGACAATGCTAGGGGCCCTAATACATGGCATAAATACAATATAAACCATAACTAATAATGTACAAACAGCAGAAGATAAACTAGATAACTGCAGTTCCTAAAAATTAAACACTTACGCTCATCGAAAGAATTCACCAAGGGTAAAAAGAGAACCTACAGACTGGGAAAAAAATTTTTGGCTGTGACATACCCAACAAGGGTCTAATCTCTAAAATCTAGAGAATACTCCAACACCTCAACATCAAAAAGACAAATAATTCAGTAAAAATGATATGAACAGACACTTCACCAAAGAAGACATTCAGGAGGCTGAAAGATGCATGAGGAAATGCTTGTGATCACTAGCCTTTAGAGAAAGGCAAATCAAAACTACCATAAGATACCATCTTGCCCTGACATTACTGGCACTAATCAAAAAAATAGAAAATAACAAATGTTGGAGAGGTTGTGGGAGACTGGAACTCTTATGGGAATGTAAAATGGTATACCACTACAGAAAATCATATGGCACCTCCTTAAAAAGCTAGAAATGGAAATACCATACGATCCAGCAATCCCACTCCTAGGAATATATCCTAGAGAAATAAAAGTCATCACATGAATAGACATACGCACATCCATGTTCACTGCAGCATTATTCACAATAGCAAAAAGATGGAAACAACCTAAGTGCCCATCAACAGATGAATGGACAAACAAATTATGGTACATACACACAATGGAATACTACGCAACAAAAAAGAACAATGATGATGAATCCGCAAAACATCTCACAACATGGATGAATCTGTAGGGCATTATGCTGAGTGAAATAAGTCAATCACATAAGGACAAATATTGTATGAGACCAGTATTAAAAAAACTAAGAAAAGGTTTACACACAGAAAAAAAAAAAAATCTTTGATGGTTACAAGGGAGGGGAGAGGTGGGGAGGGGAAATCACTAACTAGATAGCAGATAAGTATTACCTTTGGTGAAGGGGAAGACAACACACAATATAGGGGAAGTCAGCACAACTTGACCAAGGCAAAGTCATAGAGGTTTCCTGGACACATCCAAACACCTTGAGGGACTGAGTTACTGGGACTGAGAGCTGGAGACCATAGTCTTGGGGGACATCTAGGTCAACCGGCATAACATGGTTCATAAAGAAAATGTTCCACATCCTAGTTTGGTGAGCAGAGTCTGGGGTCTTAAAAGCTTACAATCAACCATCTAAGATACATCTGTTGGTCCCATCCCAACTGGAGCAAAGGTGAATGAAGAAAACCAAAGACACAAGGAAAATATCAGTCCAAAGAACTAACGGACCACATGAATCACAGCCTCCACCAGCCAGAGCCCAGAACTAGATGGTGCCCAGCTACCACCACGGACAGTTTTGACAGGGATCGCAACAGAGGGTCTCAGACAGAATGGGAGAAAAATGGAGAAGAAAATTCAAATTTACAAAAAAAAGACCAGACTTGCGGGTCTGACAGACACTGGAGGAACCCCCAAGACTACAGCCCCTGGTCACCCTGCTAACTCAGAATTGAAGCTACTCCCGAAGTCCATTTCAGCCAAAGATTACGCTATGAGTCGGCATCGACTCAATGGCAATGGGTTTAGTTGGGGTTTTTTTTTGGGTATAAAACAAACAATGTCACACATGAGGAACACGCTTCTTAGTTCAATGAAGTATTCGAGACCAAACGGATAACACCTGCCCAAAGGCAAAGATGACAAGGCTGATAGGGACAGGAAAACTAGACAAATGGACACAGGAAGACCGGGGTAGAAACGGGGAGAAGGCTGACACACTGCAGCGATTGCAACCAATGTCGCAAAATAATTTGTGTATAAACTTTTGAATGAGAAATTAATTTGTTCTGTACACTTTCACCTAAAGCACAATAAAATTAAAAGAAAGAAAAAAGACCAAACTCTTCCTAAGTAACTTAACTGCAACCCAGAACAAATCTCAAGGATATTTTAGTAACACAAAAATATTCAGCATCCAACCAGGTAAAATTCATAATGTCTGGCATCCAATAAGAAATTATCAAGAATGCAAAGAAGCCGAAAAACACAACTCATAATGGGGTGAAATAAAAATCAATCGGTTGAAACTTACCAAGAAATGCCACAGATGACAGAATTAGTAGACAAAGATTAAGACGGTTATTATAATGGCATTCCACTCAAAATGCGAGAGGAAAGATTAGACGTGTTAAATAGAGACATGGGAGATATACATTAAACTTCTAAAGAGAAAAACTGCCATATTCAAGGGGAAAAATACACTGGGTAGGATGAGCAGCAGATTATACACTGCTGAAGAAAAGACTGGTCAACTTCAAACATAATAGTGGAAACTATCCAAAATGAAGCACAGAGACAGGGTCAAATATTAATACTTGGGCAGACAGGGAGGGAGAAAGAGAACAGGAATGAACTGTGGAACAACCCCAAGTAGCCACATACACATTTAATCAAAATATCCACAGGAGAGGAGAAGGTGGGAGACGGAAAAAAGGTATCTGAAAGGTTTTATACTATATATGAAATGGTAGAATATCACTTCAAGGCTGCCGTTAGCTGTTGTCAAGTCGTGCCCTCCTCAACCCAGAGAGACCCCACATATAATACCATAAAATGCTGTCTGGTCTTGCACCATCCCCATGATCACTTGCAGATTGGACTGTTGTGCTTCATAGGGTTTTCACTGGCTGATTTTTGGAAGTAGATTGCCAGGCCCTTCTTCCTTGTCCATCTTAGTCTGGAAGCTTCCCTGAAACCTGTAACCTGTTCAGCATCACAGCAACATGCAATCCTCCACTGACAGAAGGGTAGTGGCTGAGAATGAAGTGCATTGGCAAGTAATTGAACCCAGGCCTCCTGCCTAGAAGGTGAGAATTCTACCTGTGAACCACCATTGCTTCCTTCCCCCACTTAAAGGTACTTACAGATGTGGTAAGTTACAGATGTATACTATAAACCCTACAGCAATCCATAAAGTAACGCAACAAAGAGTTATAGCTAGTAAACCAGTCAAGGACATAAAAACAAATAATAAAATATGCTCAATCCAAAAGAAGGTAGAAAAAGGAAATACAAGAGATGAGACAGAGAAAATGAATAGCGTGATGGTCGTCTTAAACCCAACCATACCAATGTATGCAACAGTCAAAACCAGAGGTCAGAAAATGGTTTCTGTAAAGGGCCAGATAGGAGCTATGTTAGGTTTCACAGGCCACATGCGGTTTTTGTCACACACCCCTACCCCCCTTTTTTAATTACAACCTTTTAAAAATGTAAAAACTATTCTTAGCTAATAGGCTATACAAAAGAGACCACAGGCCACATTTGGCCTGCAGGCTGTGTGGTTTTCCACCCCTGGTCTAAACACCCCAGTTAAAAGGCAAAGGTTGTTCAGTTGGATAAAAAGCAAGACCCAAGTATATGCTGTCTACCAGAAACCCACTTTAAATGTAAAGACTCAAAGAGCTTAAACATAAAAAGATGGCAGAAGATGTATCATACTAACATGAATCAAAAGAAACCCAGAGCGGCCGTATTAATATCAGACAGAGTTTATTTCATAGCAAGGAGTATTACCAGGGGTAAAGACGATAATTTCATAACAATAAAAGGTCAATTCATCAAAAACACATAACAATTCTAAAAGTTTATATACCTAATAACAGAGTTTCGAAATACATGAGTGAAGAACTAATGAAATTGCAGTGAGAAATAGACAAATCCACAAATACAGTCAGAGATTTCAACATTCTTCTCTCAACAATTGATAAAACAAGTGAACAAAAAATAAGTAAGGATATAGAATACTTGAACAACACTATGAATCAACTTAACCTAATTGACAATTACAGAACACTTCACTGACAACAGCAGAATTATATGTTGTTTTCAAGAACACACACAACATTTACCTAGACAGACTATATTCTTGGTCATAAAACAATAAATTTGAAAGGATTCAATTTGTAGAAATTATGTTCTCTGACCACAGTGGAATTAAATTAGAAATCAGTAACAGAAAGATATCTGGAAAAATCTGTAAATATTTGGAAACTAAGTAACACATTTCTAAATAACCCATGGGTCAAAGAAAAAAACAAAAGAGATAATAGAAAGTATTCTGAATTAAATGAAAACAAATTGTGGAATGTAGCTACAGTAGTACTTGTTATTTGCTGCGGAGTCAACTCTGACTCATGAGGACCTTATGTATAACAGAACAAAACACTGCCTGGTCCTGCGCCATCTTCAGGATTGTTGGTATGTCTGAGTCCATTGTTGTGGCTATTTTGTCACTCCACCTCATTAAGGATTTCCCTTGTTTTTACTGACCCTCTACTTTACCAAAAATGATGTCTTTTTCTATTGACCAGATAGTACTTACAGAAAAATCTGTAATACTAGATACCTATATTAGCAAAGAAGAAAGGTCTTAAATCAACTACCTCATCCTCCACCTTACAAAACTACAAAAGAAAAGCAAATTAAGCCAAAAGTAAGCTGAAGAGAAAAAAATTACAACAGAACAAATCACTAACAGAAAACAAAAACAACAGAGAAAACCAATGAAAGCAAAAGCTAGTTCTTTAAAAAGATCAATAAAATTGATAAACGTTAAAGCCTCACTGATGAGGAAACAAAGAGAAAAGACACAAAGTATCAATATCAGGAATGAAAGAGGCGACATTATTACAGATTCTACAGATATTAAATGGAAAATAAGGGAACATTGTGAACTTTATTCCAATAAATTTGACAACTTAGATGAAATAGACAAATTCTTTGAAAAATACAAGCTATCGAATCTGACTCAAGAAAAAACAGGTAGCATGAGTAGCCCTATATCTATTAAAAAATTGAATTTGTAGTTAAAAACCTTCCCAGAAAGAAAAATCCAGGCCCAGATGGCTTCACTGAGGATTTCTACCTAATTTTAAGGAAGAAATATCAATTCTACACAAACTCCTTCAGAATACTCTGAAGGAAGGAATACTTCTCAACTCATTCTATGAGGTCAGCATTACCCTGATACAAAACCAGAGAAAGAAATTCCAAGAAAAGAAAATGACAGACCAATATTCCTCATAAACACAGATGCGACAATTCTTAACACATTTTAGAAAACTGACTCTAACAATATATAAAAAGGATAATACATACTGAAACAGTAGGATTAATCCCAGGCATACAAGGTTGGTTTAACATTAAAAAATCAATCAATGTAATTCATAATAGTAACAGACGAGAAAAGAAAAACCCTATGGTCATCTTAAGAGATGCAAAAAAGTATTTGACAAAATCCAAAATCTAATTCTGATAAAAACTCTCAGCGATCTAGGAATATTAAAAACAAAAGACAAAACTTCCTCAGCCTGATAAAGGACATCTAAGAAAACATCTATAGTTAACATCATGGTTAATCATGAAAAACTGAATGCTTTCCCAGTAAGACTAGGAACAATGCAAGGATGTGTGCTCTCACCACTTTTATTCAAAATTATACTGGAGGTTCGAGCCAGTGCAATAAGGCAATAAAAAGAAATAAAAGGCATAATACTCAGAAAGAAAGAAATAACACTGTCTTCATTCATAGACAATATAATCATCTATGTAGAAAATCCTATGGAATCCACAAAAAGTATACTGGAACTAAGAAGTGAGTTTAGCAAGATTTCAGGACACAAGATCAATACACAAAAATCAATTGTATTTCTATATACTAGCAGCAACCATCAGAAATTGAAATTAAAAAAACAAACAAACAATATTAGACCAATGGAATAGAATTGAGAATCCAGAGATAAATCCATACATCTATGGTCAACTGAGTTTTTACAAGGGTGCTAAGTACATCCAGTGGGGAAGGAACAGTCTCTTGAACAAATGATGCTGGCAAAATCGGATCTCCACATGGAGAAAAATGAAACAAGATCCATGTCTCACACCATACACAAAAACTAATTCAAAACAGATCAAGGACCTAACTGTTAAATCTAAAACCAAAAAAGTCTTGAAAGAAAATATAGGGGGCAAAGCTATGGGACCTAAATTTTTTCACCGATAGGTTATCAAACACAACAATGAATGCAGAAGCAGCAGAAGACGAAATAGATAATTGGGACCTCCTAAAAATTAAACACTTATGTTCATCAGAAGACTTTATCAAGAGTCAACCTGCAGACTGGGAAAAAAACTTTGGGAACGATACATCCGATAAGGGTCTATTATCTAAAATATATGTATAAAACTTCTAGAACTTAACAAAAAGACAAATGACTCAATCAAACAATGGGCAAAGAACATGAACAGACACTTCACAAAAGAGGGTGTTCAAGCAGCCAACAAACAGATGAAAAGACGCTCATCGTCACTAGCCATTAAAACCAAAACAAACCCCTTGCTGTTGAGTCAATTTCTGCTCATAGTAACCCTACAGGACAGAGAACTGCCCCATAGGGTTTCTAAGACTGTAATCTTTATGGAAGGAGATTGCCACATCTTTCTCCCACGGAGCGGATGGTGGGTTTGAAATGACAACCTTTACGCTAGCAGTTGAGTGCCAGATACCACCTCACCCCTACTAGAACAGTAATGATCAAAAAAACAGAAAATAACAAACGTTCGCGAGGATGTGGGGAGACTGGAACCCTTATCCATTGCTGGTGGGAATGAAAAACGGTACAACCATTGTGGAAAACAGGGTGGTGATTCTCAAAAAACTAAAAGCAGAACTACCATATGACCCGGCAATTCTACTCCTAGGTATATATCCCAGGGACCTGAAAGTAGCCATGCAAACAGACACACACACATCTCTGTTCATTGCAGCACTATTCACAATAGCTAAAAGGTGGAAACAACCTAAGTGCCCATCAACAGAAGAATGAATTAAACTGTGGTACATCCATACAATGGAGTACTACTCAGCCGCAAAGAGAAAAAAGTCCCGATACATAGATGGATGAAGACTTTATGCTGAGAGAAATAAGTCAGTCACAAAAGGACAAATACTGTATGACCTCACTTACATGAAAAGGCAAGAACAAGTAAATATATAGAAACCAGTGGTTATTAGTGGCTCCCTGGGGCAGGAGGGAGGAGGGTGAGAGAGAATCTTTCTCTGCAAAGTAGAGGGTTTATGGTGATTGGAAAACTGGCATCAATTAAGAGCAATGGTTGCACAACTTGATGAGTGTAACTGATATCACTATGTTCTATACTAGAAAAAGGGCGAAACAGCAAATATTATATTATCTGTAATTTTACAACAACAACAGCAACCTTCCTCGGCACCCACCCTCAAAAAAAAAAAAAAAAAAAAAGGCAAAAGTTGCTGACACTACTTAAATACATCCAAACACCTCACGGGATTAGTTCTGTTGGTTTGAAGGTACAGGGGTCATGGGTTCATGGGACTGTCCAGTCAATTGGCCTAATACTGTTTCTAGATTTTCTATTTTACCCCCTTGTTTGGTAAGTAGTACCTGGGGTCTTAAAAGCTTGCAAACAGCCATCCAAGATACAGCAATTGGTCTCTATTTCTCTGGAGCAGCAGAGGAAGAAGGAAACCCAGAAAAACGACAGGGAAATTGACTGTAGGTCTGCCTCCATGAATTACTGCCTCCTTAGCCACAAGACCAGAAGAACTGGATGGTACCTAGCTACCATTCTTGAACAATTCTGACTAAGGAATCAGTAGATGAATCCTGATCAAAAGGGAAAAAATGTGGAACAGAATTTTATATTCTTACAGAATTCAGACTTACTGGACCTATTGAGACTGAAGGAACTCCCAAATCTATCGCTCTGAGAAAATCTTCAAACCATGAACCAAAATTATCCTCTGAAGTTATCTTTAAACTAGACAACTCTTTAGCTTAATTAGTAAAGAATATTTGACATGAGCATTGCACACTTTCTTAAAGAATTATCTATATGAAATCAAATTGTCAACAGTAACTCTAAAGCACAGATGAGAAGTTCAGTGAATCTAAATCAATGGTGCTGAAACAGCATGGGTAGAGATAGCCAGAATAGTTGACTCAACGTGAAGAATGTAACCAATGTTACTGAATTGTACATGTAGAAACTGGTGTATGCTCTGGGATCTTGAAAAAAAAAAAACACAACGACATTTACAATAGCATACAAATATGAAATAAAACATGTGCAAGACCTGTACACTCAGAACTATGAAACCCTGTTGAGGGAAACTAAAGAAGAGCGAAATAAATGGAGAAATAGACCATATGCAGGCAGCTGGGTGGTGTAGGTGGTAAAGCACTCTACTACTAGCCGAAAGGCTGGCAGTTGGAACCTACCCAGAGACACCTCAGAAGATAGGCCTGGTGATCTGCTCCCAAAAGGTCAGTCTTGAAAACCCTATAGAGCAGTTCTACTCTACCCACGTGGGGTCACCATGAATCGGAATCGACTCAACAGCTACCAACAACAACACCATGTTCATTTACAGAAAGACTCAATCTTGTTTAAGACAACAGATATCCCTAGACTGATCGTAGATTCAACACAATCCCAATAAAAACCCCAGCAGGCTGTTTTGTAGAAACTGTCAAGCTGATTCTAAAATTCACATGAGAATGAAGAAGAACTAGATAGGCACTGGGGGATTTACACTACCACCGTGGTGTTGGTGTGAAATAGACATACAGATCAATGGAACAGAATAGTGAGTCCAGAAATAGACCTAGACATATGTAGCCAACTGAGTTTCGTCAAAGGTGTAGAGGCAATTTGTCTTGGTTATCTAGTGCTGCTATGACAGAAATACCACAAGTGGATGGCTTTAACAAAGAGAAATTCATTCTCTCACTGTCCAGTAGGCTACAAGTCCAAATTCAGAGCATCAGCTCCAGGGGAAGGCTTTCTCTCTCTGTCGGCTCTGGAGGAAGGTCCTTGTCATTAATTTTCCCCTGGTCCGGGAGCTTCTTAGTGCAGGGACCCCGGGTCCAAAGGACGCACTATTCTCCTGGCTCTTGTTTCTTGGTGGTATGAGGTCCCCCTGTCTCTCTGCTCGCTTCTCTCTTTTATATCTCAAAAAAGATTGGCTTAATAAACTAATCTTGTAGATCTCATCAATATAACTGCTGCTAATCCATCTCATTAACGTCATAGTGATAGGATTTACAACACATAGGGAAATCACATCAGGTGACAAAATGGTGGACAATCACACAATTCTGGGAATCATGACATAGCCAAGTTGACAGACATTTTTGGAGGACACAATTCAATCCATGACACAATTCAATAGAGAAAAGGTAGTCTTTTCAACAAATGATGTTAAAGCAATACCTTCAGGCCACTCCTTGTATCCTTTCAAAAATTAACCCAAAATAGATCAAAGACTTAAATATAAAACCTAAAATTATAAAACCTCTAGAAGGAAACCCTGGGGAAAATCTCTGTGACCTTAAGTTAGGCAAAAATTTATTAGATACAACATTAAAAAGTACTTCCATAAAAGAGAAAAAAATTGATAAATCTGATATATCAAAATTAAGAACTTGTCCTCTTTAAAGGACAATGTTAAGAGAACAAAAAGACTAGGAGAAAATATTCATCAGTAACATTTCTCATAAAGGACTTGTATCCATAATACATAAAGAACTCTCAAAAATTAACGGTAAGAAAACAACACAATTCAAAAATGGGCAAGAAAATTTTAAAAGATATTTCATCAAAGAAGTTACACAGATGGAAAGTAAGAATATAAAAAGATGTTCAACATCAGTAGTCATTAGGGAAATGCAAATTCTACAATGAGATACCATTAAATATCTGTCTAAATAAAAAAGACTGACCATATCAAATGTTAGCAAGGATGCGGAGCAACTGGAACTCTTATACGTTGGTGGAGGGAATGTAAAATGATACAGCCAACTTTGAAACAGTTTGGCAGTTTCCTAAGAAGGGAAACATACTTACCATATGACTTAGCCATTCAGCTCCTAGACAGTCACCCAGGAGAAACGAAAGTATATGCCCAAAGACTACACTAATGTTCATACGAGCTTTATTTGAAATAGCCAAAAACTCGCAACAACCCAGAAGTTCATCAACAGGTGAATGGAGGTAGACGAATTGTGGTTTATCCATATAATGAAGCATTGCTCAGCCATAAAAATGAAGGAACTATTGATGCACAAAATAAATGGATGGATCTCAAAATAATTATGCTGAGTGAAAGTCAAATATAAAAAAGTACATAATGAATGATCCCGTTTATGTAAAACTCTAGAAAACGCAAACTTGTCCATAGCAATCACCACTGTCTACTTATTTGTTTTACTATGGGACCTTGCGTGTTGCTATGATGCTGGAAGCTTTGCCACTGGTGTTTCAAATACAAGCAGCATCATTCATGGTGGACAGGTTTCAGCAGAGCTTCCAGACTAAGGCAGACTAGGAAGAAAGGACTGGCAATCTACTTCTGAAAACTAGCCAGTGAAAAGCCTATGGATCATAACAGAATACTGTCCGATACAGCGTTGGAAGATGAGTGCCTAGGTTGAAAGGCACTCGAAATACACAGTGGTTGCAACAACGGACTCGAGCATTATCAATGACAACCAAGATGGTGCAGGACCAGGCAACGTTTCATTCTGTTGTACGTGAGGTCACCGTGACTCACAGCTGACTCCATGGCAACTAACACCAATAACATCCACAGTGACAGAAAGCAGATCGATGGCTGCCTGAGGACGGGGCAGGGGTGGACAAGGGCTGGGGGAGGTTAATACAAAAATTTTCAAGGAGACTTTTGGGCTTGATACCAAAAAACCAAACCCACTGCCTCTGAGTCGATTCCAACTCATAGCGACCCTATAGGATAGAGTAGAACTGCCCCATAGGGTTTCCAAGGAGGGATTGGTGGATTTGAACTGTTGATTTCTGGGTTAGCAGCTGAGCTCTTAACCACTGTGCCACCAGGGCTTCGCATTGCTAACTAGCTACTGGATAGTAAAGAAAAGTTGATTTAAAGTCATTTCTGGAGAGTATCTTCTAGGAATGCCAGTCACTGGACCGTGTAGACATTTATTACATACACTACTAATTCTTTGACCATAAAACAGATTTTTTTAATTGGATTTATTTATAGAGACCATAGTATGCCATCGTTAAGAGCATGGACTCTTGGGGCCAGACTTCTGGGTTTTAAACCCTAGCTCCTTGTTTATGAGCTTCTGTGACTTTGGCCAAGTTACTTAACTGTTTCCTCATCTGTGCTACGGGATCAGAACAGCATCTGCACGTCACAGTCTTGTTGTGAGGATAACGTAGTTAAGAGTTGTTAAACACTGAGCGCCATGCCTGGGTAAAGTCAGTGTCATGAGTGTCAGATGTAACAACGTTAATATTTTTAATTTGTAAATCAGTGTCTTGGGTTAAGATTTTAATTATGACTTTCCTTTGTCTTGCCGCCTAAAAGGTCAAGACAATGTGTTGATAATGTGTGACTAAGGAAGAAATATCAATTTTCCAAGGATAAAAATTATAAGATAGATAGTTGACGTCGAGTCCACTCTGACTCATGGCGACCTTACGTACAACAATATGAAACGCTGCCCTGGCCTGCATCATCCTCACGATTGATTGCCAGCGTGTCTGAGTCCATCCCTGAGGCCATTTTGCCAATCCATTTCGATGAAGGTCTCCTTTGCCCTCGCTAACCCTCTGCTTCAACAAACACGATGTTCTCCTGTAGCAATTGATCCCTCTTAATGACGTTTCCAAAGCAAATGAATTGGACAATCTTCTGTTGTGATCAATAGCTTTTTCTTGGGTTGTTTTTCGGGGTTGGTTCCCAGGTTTTTTTTTTTCGTTTTTTTTTGTTTTGGAGGTTTCCTTGAATTCCTTCCCCCAGGGTTGCCCTTGTTGTTTTTTGAATTCTTGGTGGCTTGGTTTCCGGCTTCCGGGCACCTTGCGGCCCCCCCGTTCTTCTAGTTGGCCGGTTGGTTGTTGGAAATTGTTAGGTTTTGGTTTTTTTTTTTCCCCGTTTTTTAAATTAAGGGGACCGTTCTTCCTTCTTATTTTTTTGGCCCTTGGGTTTTTTTTTGGTTGGCCGGGTTTACATGGAAAAGCACTTTTCTGGAGTCAGGAGACAGGGCTCTGGGCCCAGGGCCACCACTATTTGCTCTGCAAACATGTGACAGTCATATAATATCCCAGGTCTCAGGCACAGGGCTGGCTGATTTAAGTCTTTAGGGTGCGTGACTTTGGCATCTGATTGTACTCTAAATGAATGGCAGAGGCTTATCTCTTGAAATTCTGTGCTTAACAGCTAACTTCCCTATCTTTAAACATTAACGTGGACCAGATGATCCACTTTCAACCTGCAGCAAGAAAGCTTCCCAGAGAAATGACTGCCATCATCCGTGATGCATCTCAAGTTGTGCAAGCTGCAATCGACACAGCTCTCGGGTGCTAAATGTCTCAATCTATAAAAAGAGATGGGTGGTATTTCAGAAGCTTTGGAGACATTAAGATTACGGAAAGTTGTCAGTTTTATCACTCCATTATTTTCTATACGACACCCAGCCCAGGCAACACAGAGCAGCTGAAAGCGCTCCAGTCCCCAGAACGGCTCCAGGTGCGTGAGGTCACATGCGGGAAGTCCCAGGTCACAGCGCTGTTTGTGTGTGGCCAGCTCCACATCGCACCTGGATTTATTAGTCTGGTTTGGCTGTGAGAAAGGGACAGTGAGTCTCAGCAGGTCGGGTGCACTGAGGAGAGGCAAGGGCAGCGAAATGTTTCCCAAAATACCCACCTCCCTCCCGCCCAACACCATTCTATGCCTTGGCTGAAGAAGGCGATGAGGATGCAGACCATGTGGATTTGAAAATCTCCCCAGCAGATTCTAATCAAGAAGTCCCACTCACCTCCCCCCAACCCTTATAGAGAAGCCTGGTTCTATACGCTAAGGGTTGTCTGACAAACGTTATTATCTTATTACTGCAATTACCAAAATTATTATTAATGTTGTTATGGTTGTTAGGTGTCGTTGGTCAGCTCCATCTCATAGACTCAGAGACCTTATATGTAACAAAATGAAACAGTGCCCTGTCACGCGCCCTCCTCACGATCGTTGCTATGTTTAAGCCCTTTGTTACAGCCACTGTGTCAATTCATCTCAGTGAGGGTCTCCCTCATTTTCACTGACCTTCTACTTTACTATGCATGATGTCCTTCTCCAGATGCTGGTCCCTCCTGATAACATGTCCAAAGTAAGCAAGCTGAAGTCTCGCCATCCTCGCTTCTAAAGAGCATTCTGGCTGTACTTCCTGCAAGACGGATCTGTTCGTTCTTCTGGCAGTCCGTGCTATATTCAAGACTCTTCGCCAACGCCATAATTCAAAGGCATTCATTCTTCTTTCGGCTTCCTTTTTCATTGCCCAGTTTTTGTATGCACATGAGGCAATTGAAAAGACCATGGCTAATGTCAGGCGCACCTTAGTCATCAAAGTGACAGCTTTGCTTTTTAAGATTTTGAAGAGGTCTTTTGTCACAGATTTGCCCAAGGCAATACATCATTTGATTTCGTGACTGCTGCTTCTGTGTGCATTTTTATTATTATTACAAAACCAAAATAAAAGACAGAGAGAGAAGGGCATCTCCCAAAGATGCTGGCTCCATCAAATGGTAGTTGGAGCTAAGATGAAACTTCCTGCTACTATAACACATAGAAATGAGGATTCAAAAAAAAAAAGAAACCAAACCCACTGCTGTCGATTCTGACTCATAGCGACCCTATAGGACAGCGCAGATCTGCCCCATAGGGTTTTCAAGGCTGTTTAAAGGCTGTAACCTTTATGGAAACAGACTGCCACATCTTTCTCCCGCGGAACAGGCTGGTGGATTCAAACCACCAACCTTTTGGTTGGCGGCTCAGCGCTTTAATCACTGCGCCACCAGAACACCTTGAGGATAAAATCCAACCTCTAATTTTTAAATATGTAGCTGAGCCCAGAAGCAAGAGACATTCCTCAATTGGAAATAGGCCCCAGAGTACATCATTGTTCATTGTAGGACTATTCACAATAGCCAAAAGGTAGAAACCACCCAGCCGTCCATCAACAGATAAATGGATAAACAAACTGTGGGCTAGCCATACAACAGAATACTATCAAGCCAGAAAAAGGAATGAAGTTCTAATACATGCTACAGTGTGGGTGAACCTTGAAAGCATGAAGCTGAGTGAAATAAGTCAGATACAAAAAGACAAATCGTGTATGAGTCCACTTACATGAAATATCTAGAATAGGCAAATGCATAGAGACCAAAGTTTAATAGCGGTTGGTTCCCAGGGGCGGGTGAAAGAAGAAATTTGAGTACTGAGTTAAAGGTGATAAAAAATTTGGAAACAGTAGTGACGGTTATACAATATGGTGAACGTAATTAATGTCACCAAATTGTACACATAGAAATGGCTGAAATGGTAAATGTTTTGTTATACATATTCTACCACAAAAAATTTAAAAAAAAAATATATAGGCCCAACGGTGGCAGTCCAAGGTCCAATCTCCTGCCAAATATTAAGTCTTATTTCAACTATAGAAATTAAAAACACACGGTATGGCACAGGGATAGACAACTAGACCAACGGGACAAGACAGAATCTGCAGAAATAGACCTGAATACATGTGGGGAGGAGCAATTCTAGTGACCCAGTGGTTAAGTGCTTGCCTGCTAACCGAAAGGTTGGCGGTTCGAACCTACTAGCCGCTCTGTGGGAGAAAGATGTGGCAGTCTGCTTCCATAAAGATTACAGCCTTGGAAACCCTGTGGGGAGTTATACTCTGTCTTACAGGGTCGTCACGAGTTGGAATTGACTCGACAGTGATGGGTTTGGATTTTTTTTCTTTTTTCATATGTGGGGACTTGGTACATGACAGAGATGGTATTCAAATCCCGTGGGTACCTTGCAGAAAGTGTTTACCCTCAATCTAATCAAACCTAAATGCTAGTTTACAGGATATGAGGTTAGAGGAACAAGTTAAATGACACCATTAGGAAAGACTAAGATAAATCTAGATATAAAATTTTCTATAAAAAAAACAGCTAAGAAATACATTTTTGGGACAATTGGGGAAATCTGACTATAGCCTAGACCAAAAAAAAAAAAAAAAAACCCACCAAACCCACAACCATCAAGTTGATTCTGAATCATAGCAACCTTACAGGGCAGAGTAGACCTGCCCCACAGGGTTTCCAAAGAGCATCTGGAGGATTCGAACTGCCGACCTTTGGGATAGCAGCCAAACTCTTAACCACTACACCACCAGAGCTTCCACAGCCTAGACAGTACGTATTAGCTAATTATTGCTATTAAAAAAATTTTTTTACTGTTGGAAAATTATATATAACACGTTTGCCAATTCAATGTTTTTCACATATACAATGTAGTGACATCAATTACATTAATCACGTTGTGCAACTGTCACCATATTGCTATTTTTTTAGGTGCAATAATGGTATTGTGGGAGAATGTTCTTATTCTTAAGAGATGCAAAATGAAATATTTAGGGAGGAAATCTGATATCTGCAACGTATTTTCAAATAGTTCAGCAAAAACTACATACATACATACACACACACAGTGATATACTGTAGAATGTTTAAAGTTGTTAAATCTAGGTGGTTGGTCTACAGGACATATTTTAATCTTTTCTGTATATTAAACTTTTTCATAATAAAGTATTTTAAAAAATCAGAGGCAAAAATGTTATTCAATAAATGATGCTGAGAAAATTGAATGTCCATGTAAACAGTTAGCTCCCACTTCACATTTTAGAAAAACAACAACAACAAAAAACTCTCTTTGTTTTCTGGAATTAGGGAAGAATTTCTCAAATAGGACACCAAGATTTCAAGCCTTAAGGAAAAGATTGATAAATTTGATTTCACTAAATTAGAAAAAAATATAAATAAAAGACCAAAAACAAGTAAAATGAGAATCCAGAGAGGTTAGAAGAAGATATTTGTTCTGCATATAACCCAGAAAAGTTAATATATTAAATATATAAGGAATGCATGTACATTAATAAAAAATACAATTAGAAAAATGCATACATACTGTTAATAAAAAAATTCACTCTCAGAAAATGCTCAATAGCCAATAAGCTGGTACACATATCAAATTTGTGTAATTTCATGAGTAATCAATTAAAATGTATTACTATTTCACACCCATACATGGATTGGCAAAAAAAAAAAAAAAAGTAAATATAAAAATCCTCTGTGGGAATGGAAATTCTTGTATGATGCTGGTGGTTCAGTTACTTTGAAGACAAATTTGACAACATCCAGGGACACTGAAGAATGGCATACCAAATCACCTATAAATACTACGTTTCTGGAAGAGCTCATTCATGTGCACAAAGATGTTCACTGCAGTACTGTTTATAAGTGCAAAATATGAGAAACAATCCAAATGCTAATCAATGTGTAACTGGGTAAATAAACTGGATATATTCATACAATGAGGAAGACTCATTAACAACCTGTGATATGCAGATGACACAACCTTGCTGGCTGAAAGTGAAGAGGATTTGAAGCACTTACTGGTGAAGATCAGAGACCACAGCCTTCAGTATAGATTGATTACACCTCAACATGAAGAAAACAAAAATCCTCATAACTGGACAGAAAGGGCCACATAGACCGGAGACTATCAGCCTGAGACCAGAAGAACTAGATGGTGCTCGGCTACCACCAATGACCGCCCTGACAGGGAACACAACAGAGAGTCCCTGATGGAGCAGGAGAAAGGTGGGGTACAGAACTCAAATTCTAGTAAAAAGACCAGACTTAATCGTCTGACTGAGTCTGGAGGAACCCTGGAAAGCATGGTCCCTGGACTCTCTGTCAACCCAGAACTACAACCATTCCTGAGGCCAACTCTTCAGACAAAGATTAGAGTGGACTATGGGACATAAAATGTTATGAAGAGTGTGCTTCTTGGCTCAAGTAGATACATGAGACTAAATGGGCAGCTCCTGTCCGGAGGTGAGATGAGAAGGCAGAGAGGGTCAGGAGCTGGTTGAATGGATACAGGAAATCAGGGATGGAAAGGAGGAGTGTGCTGTCACAGTATAGGGAGAGCAATCAGGGTCACACAATGTATGTATACGTTTTTGTATAAGAGACTAACTTGAATCGTAAACTTTCACTTAAACTACAACAACAATTAAAAAAAAAATCCTCACAACTGGACCAGTAACCCTGAATATAAAGCCTAAAACTATAAAGTTCATAGAAGAAAAAAATAGGACCAACACTACAGGCCTTAATACATGGCATTAACAGCAACCCTGAGTATAAAGCCTAAAACTATTATAAAGTTCATAGAAGAAAAAATAGGACCAACACTGTGGGCCTTAATACACGGCATTAACAGGATACAAACCATAACCATCAATGCACAAACCCCAA
>NW_004444138.1:4239827-4244890 GCF_000243295.1 Trichechus manatus latirostris | reverse complement strand
AGGAAATCAAAAGACACACTGCACTGGGCAAATCTGCTGCAAAAGACCTCTTTAAAGTGTTGAAAAGCAAAGATGTCACCTTGAAGACTAAGGTACGCCTGACCCAAGCCATGGTATTTTCAATCGCATCATATGCATGCGAAAGCTGGACAATGAATAAGGAAGATCGAAGAATAACTGACACCTTTGAATTGTGATGCTGGCGAAGAATACTGAATATACCATGGACTGCCAGAAGAACGAACAAATGTGTCCTGGAAGTACAACCAGAATGCTCCTTAGAAGGAAGGATGGGGAGATTATGTCTTACATACTTTGGACATGTTGTCAGGAGGGACCCGTCCCTAGAGAAGGACATCATGCTTGGTAAAGTGCAGGGTCAGCAAAAAAGAGGAAGACCCTCAACGAGATGGATTGACACAGTGGCTGCAACAATGGGCTCAAGCATGACAATGATTGTGAGCATGGCGCAGGACTGGGCAGTGTTTTGTTCTGTGGTGCACAGGGTCACTATGAGTCAGAACCGACTTGACAGCACCTCACAACAACAGCATTCGTACCGTGGAATACTATACAGCAGTCAAATGAATGACCTAGTACTCATGTCAAGGAGCCTGGCTGGCACAAGTGGTTTTTCATCAGCTGCTAACTGAAAGGCTGGTGGTTCAAATCCACGGCTCCACAGAAGAAAGGAGAACTGCCTCCATAAAGATTACAGCCAAGAAAGCCCTATGGAGTAGTTCTGCTCTGTCACATGGGGTCACCACGAGTTGGGGGCCAAGCTGATGGCAGCTAACAACAGTACTCAAGTCAATGTGGCAAAAGCAAACTGCCCAAGAACACATACAGTACCACAGCATTCATGGAGATCTAAAAATATAAAAGAGAAACCCTGTGTCTTGTTAGGAGTCCCTGGGTGGTACAACTGGTTACGTGCTTGAGTACTAACCAAAAAGTTGGTGGTTCAAACCCGCCAGAGGCACTTAGGAAGACAGCCCTGGCATTCTGCTACCAAAAGGTCACAGCCTTGAAAACCCTATGGAACAGGTCTACTCTGGTACTTGTGGGGTGGCCATGAGTCAGAATCGGCTTGATGGCAACTGGTTAGTTTTTTAATTTTTCTACCTTGTCATGAGTACTTATTTATAGTATATGGTGGGTAGCCTCTAAGATGACCCCGGTGACCCTCCCTCCTGATATTCACCACTCTGTAGTTCCTTCCCAGGTTGGGTTGGGGTTGGCCGATTGTGCAGCCAATAGAATAGCCAGAGGTGAGAGCAAGATCAGGTCATAAAAGGCTGTGGCTTCTGTCTCCTTATGAGAGGAAAGGGAGAGAAGCTTGCAGACTCTTTTACCCACTCTGACACAGTACTCAGTACTTTACTGTCACCAGCTGTTCTCCCTTGCCCTACCCCTGGCTCCAAAGTCCACAAAACTACAGGAGCCTTTTGTTTAGGGCACCCTGGGCAGTGAGAAGAACCACCTCCAACCCCCACGTCTGTGCTGATGTACCTGACCCTCACCCGGCCCTGTTCCTGGGGAAATGTGGAACGCGGGGAGCCAGGCACCTTCTCTGGGGGCTTCTTTGGCTTATACTATCACAGTAAGTGGTTAAAGGCTTACTGTCACTTTCATTTTGGCTTCTTGTCTTCATCAGCTACTTAGGACACCTGGCAGTTCACCACGGCTCTTGCTCAGCTCCCTGACAATGGACGGCTCCTGCCAACACACGTGGGTGAGCTGGGAAGCAGCCTCAGGAAAGACCCGGGGCCAGAACCCCCAGCTGAGCTGCTCCTCCATTTCTGACCTTCAGAGACTGCGTGAGGTAATAAATAACTGGTATGTTTTGGAGTTGGGGCATTGGGGTTCAGTGGTAGAAGTCCTGCCTTCCATGTTCGAGAGAGACCTGGGTTTGATTCCTGGCCAATGCATCTTATGGGCAGCAGCCACTTGCCTGTCAGTGGAGACTTGCATGTCGCTATGATCTGAACAAGGAGCCCTGCTGGCACAATGGTTAAGCAATTGGCTGCTAACCAAAAGGCTGGTGGTTTGAACCTATCCAGGGGCTCTGTGGAAGAAAGACCTGGCAATCTGCTTCCGTAAAGACTACAGCCAAAAAACCCCTATGGAGCAGTTCTACTCTGTAACACGTGGGATCACCATGAGTTGTAACTGACTCGATGGCACCTAACAACATGATGCTGAACAGGTTTCACTGGAGCTTCCAGACTAAGAGGGACTAGCAAGAAAGGCCTGGTGATCACCTTCCAAAAATCACTCAGTGAAAACCCTGTGGATCACAACAGTCTGATCCACAAAGGATCACGGAGATGGCACGGGACCTGGCAGTGTTCTGTTCCGTTGTGCATGGGATTGACTTGACCACAGCCAACAACAAGCTAACAACAACTAGTTTTGGGGTAAGCTGTTGCACAGTGATAACTAATACAAGGTGCTTACACCTATGTAATAAAACGATAAACGTGTAGTAATAATTATAAGAAGAATATACACCAATTTCAGAATAAAGGTTAACTCTGGGGAAGGAGCCCTGGTGGCACAGTGGTTAAGAGCTTGTCTGCTAACCAAAAGGTCGGCAGTTCGAATCCACCAGCCACTCCTTGGAAACCCTATGGGGCAGTTCTACTCTGACCTGTAAGGTCTCCATGAGTCAGAACTGACTGGATGGCAATGGGTTTAGTTTTTTTCACTGAGGAAGGGGTGAGGCTGTAGCTATACTTGTTATTTTTTATTTCTACGACAAATTTTTGGAAAAAAAAAAAAAACATGACAAATGGTTAACATCCACTAAATCCGGATGCTCCGTAGGTGTGTACATAGTATACAGTTTTCTGTAACTGTAAAAATATTTTAAACATTCTATAATCTAAAATAAACACACAAAGGAATAAAAAGGGGGCTGGGTATATATTCCATTTATCACGGCGCTATGGAGCGCAGTCTCCTGTATTGCGGCCCTGAGGATAAAGTAATTACTTTAATAGCTAAACAATTTGCACCAAAGGGGAAGCATACATCAGTGTATATTCTCACTGCTGGTGAAATCAAATGTTTAAGTACCAAATCCTTAAATATATTTAAAAAAAAAACAAAAAAAGCAACAAAAACTTGCATAAGAGAACCTAACATTCACGATGAAATGCAAGAAACATGGTGGCCCCGCCTGGAAGGGCTTAATATTAAACTATTTCCATTGGTAACTCATTTAGGAAATACACGGTTATTATGCTCTCCGCAGTATTAAGTGAACAATACAACTGTTACCATAGTAGCCTCTACTGTAATGGTATTTAGCAAGAGAACGGCAACGGGGGGCAAAATTGCCTTCGTTCTTAGATTCTCTGGGTTAGAAAGAAGGAAAATATTCACAGTTGGGGAATACAGTACTGTTTCTGGTAGTACAGTCACAGTTAACAGAGAAAGGGCTCACTCAAGGGTAACCTGATGGACAGAAAGGGTTCACACTGACCCAGGTCTAAGATATAAAATGGAAATCTATGGGTGGTGCAGATGGGTAGGCACTTGGCTGCTAACTGAAAGGATGGTAGTTCAAGTCCACCCAGAGGCACCTTGGAAGAAAGGCCTGGTGATCTGCTTCTGATAAATCAGCCACTGAAAACCCTATGGAGCAAAGTTCTACTCTGACACACATGGGGTCATCATGAGTCAGAATCAACTCAATGGCAACTGGTTTGGGTTTAAGATATAAAATGACAAACCGCAAAGATCCACTAATATAAAGTGACTATAAAGACAAGTAAGTCTGTATTGATATTTAAGAAGATATATTACAACATATAAAATATGTACCCTGGGTTGGGTGATTTTATTTAAATAGACTATGAATTGGCCAAACAGTCCACATGCAATTCTTCCTTTTTATATATTTTTTCTTCCATTCTCCAAATTGTTACTTTACTTTCCAAGAATGACAGCTTGTTGTAACAAAGATAAAAAGCATGACTTACTTGCTTCATCTTCCAGGATTTCCATTTCAAGGCCATGATTTAGGTATTAAAAAATAATAACCGAAATCTCTCCCTCTCTGCATAAGTCACCTTTGATCATTTGGCATTTTGCCTGCAGGCGTTTCGTCCAAACTCTTCCGGTGGTTTGATCAGAGCGTCAGTCTGCTAAGTCGTCAGGAGGGCCCGTACAGCGTTCCTGACTGTCCTTCAACTATATCTAACGCGTAAGGCTTTCCTTCCATCAAATTCATATTTCCTTCAGTTCCACAAAAAATCACATGCTGTCAAGTCAACTCTGACTCATGGCGACCTCATACGTGTCAGAGTAGAACTGTGCTCTACAGGGTTTCCAACGGCTGATTTTTTGGAAATGGATCTCAAGGTCTTTCTTCCGAGGTGCCTCTGGGTAGACTCGAACCTCCAGCTTTTTGGTTAGCAGCTGATCTCGTTAACTATTTGCACCACTGGTTATATGATCATCTGGCATTTCGCTACAACCTCCCATGTTTTCTTCTGTTATTGTCCCACCACTAGCCCTTTCCCCACCCTCCCCCCTCACCCCCGCTGGCAGGAGGTCCCTAAAACTGCAGGAGTCTTTTGTTTGGGGATCCCTCAGCAGTGAGACAAACCCCACCCTGTGTCTGAGCTGATCCACCTGACCCTGGCCTGGGCACGATTCTTCTGTTACACCTCCTTATCCTTAGTTCTTTTTCTATTGCACATTTGCTTACTTTTTCTCCCCTTCAACATGCTACCAAGGAGCCTCTGTGTGGTGCAAATGGTTAAGCACTCAGCTACTAACCGAAAGGTGGGCCATTCAAACCCACCCAGAGGGGCCTCAGAAGAAAGGCCTGGTGATCTGCTTCTGAACGGTCACAGTCATGAAAATCGTATGGAGCACAATTATACTCTGCAAACACAGGCTCTTCGTGAGTCTAAGTTGACTCAACAGTAACTGTTTAACATGCTACCAGCACAATTTTTTGGACTTCGTTCTGTTCTTGACTCCAAATCCAAAGTATGAAAATGATTTCAGCCCTTTGAAATTCTATTTCAAAATGCTACAGCTATCAC
>NW_004444138.1:4227166-4238688 GCF_000243295.1 Trichechus manatus latirostris | reverse complement strand
GAGGAAGGAGAGATGCCGAACCGGTAGCATTCATAATTCAGGCCAGCCCCTACCATGGGCTGGATGTAAAGCTGTTTGTGTAAAAGGAGGGAGCAAACAACAGAGAAGGCAAGAGTCAGGCAATATCACGAGATTGCTGAGGTCACAACTGTGCTCAGAACCCTGTAGGGTGTCATGGGGAGTAACAGACGATAAAAGAAGACCCTACCATCCCTGCTATCCAGGAGTTGGAAAACATTATCGAAAGTGACAGGAACATGACAACACATACGCAACCACCTGTAACTATGTCGTTGTTGTTGTTAGGTGCCGTGGAGGTGGTTCCGACTCAGAGCCACCCTATGCACCACAGAACAAAACACTGCCTGGTCCTGCGCCATGCTCACAATTGTTGTTATGCTTGAGTCCATTGCTGCAGCCACTGTGTCAGTCCATCTCGTTGAGGGTCTTCATCTTTTTTGCTGACCCTGTACTTTACCAAGCATGACATTCTTCTCCAGGGATTGATCCCTCCTGACAACATGTCCAAAGTAAGTCAGATGTAGTCATACGATCCTTGCTTCTAAGGAGCATTCTGGTTCTACTTCTTCCAAAACAACCTGTAACTATAGGGTCACTATAAGTCGGAATTGGCTCAACGGCAACAGGTTTGGGTTTTTTTTTTTTGGTTACTGATACAGGTAAAATATACTAGAAATACAACCAGAATGCTCCTTAGAAGTGAGGATGGAGAGACTTCGGGTAGCCTGCTTTAGATACAGCATTAGGAAAGATGAACTGCGAGAAAAGAACAGCATTTGTAATGTAGAGGTTCAGCAAAAAGGAAGGAAACCCTCAAGGAAATGGATTGACACAATTTGTACAGTGGTAAGTGCTCCAAGAGGTTCAATTCTGATCACTCCCCTCCTCTTTGAAACTCTTTCTCCACTTGGCATCTGAGAAAGTAGCACTCTCTTCTTCCTCCTAGCTCACCAGCTGCTCCTTGTCAGGCATTTGTATTAGATTTGCTTTACCTTTAAGATTCTATAAGTAGGCCCAAAGGAGCCCTGGTGGTGCAATGGATAAGCGCTCAGTTGCCAACTGAAAGGTCAGCAGTTCAAACTTACCCAGTGGCTACATGAGAGAAAGACCTGGTGATCTGCTTCTGTAAAGATTAACCAAAAATCCACTGCCGTCGAGTCGATTTTAACTCTATAGGACAGAGTAGAACTGCCCCCAGCGGGTTTCCAAGGAGCGGCTGGTGGATTCGAACTGCCAAGTTTTTGGTTAGCAGCCAAATGCTTAACCACTGCACCACTCTGTGAGGTAGTTCTACAATTTCACATGAGGTGGTTATGAATTGAGAATTGGCTCAACAGCACCTAACAACAACGAAGTGTGCCACAAGTATATACATGAACACACACAGATATGCTCTAAATGAATTCAATAGTAAAACCTCCACAATAAGTTGTCAAATAGGACGCAACGGATGATACTGTTGCAAGCAGTTTGTTATCAACTAGGACGCAAACCGAGTTTGCATCTTTTGGTCTGCCCTTTCTCTGCGTGTCCTAGTTGACTTCCAGTAAGCATTCCAGATTGTAAATTCTACAACACACCAAGGAAGCTTCAGTAGGGCCAGATCTCAGAATAAACTGCCTGCCTTAAAACTAAAATAGCAGAAATACACAAACTAGTGGTATTTAGGCTGAACGTATTTATATTTTTACAGTTATGTGAGGGAAAAAAAAATCGGAGTTTGCCTGTGGGCTGGGGCTGGGGGCTGCTTTTTTAACAGACCAAATAAGATTCAGCCCACGTGTTCTGGAAAATAATGTTGGAGACAGAAAAAGGTGAAGATAATCGTCTTTGACACGACTCTTCTGCACTAGTGACCGTCTGCCCACCTATTATGCATGAAAGGATCTAGGTAGGCATCCCGTTTTAAAACTTCCGTGACAAGGAACCCCGATTGCCCTCAGTATTAGAAAGGGAGCAAGAGAGGCAGAGCTAAGCTGCTAAGAGACAACCCCTCAGAGACCTCCCCGAGAGGGGTGTCACAGGCACATGGAGCTTGCGGGGTTCTCATCAGGGGGTCTTGAGCAACTTCCTGTCAAAGTCCTCTCCCAACAAGGCTGCTGTTGTTGCTCCCTGCTATCAAGCGGGCTCCTGCCTCATGGCGAACCCATGCACAACGCAACGAAACACTGCCTGGTCCTGCACCATCACCACGATCTGTTGTGAAAAAGACTGTTGTGACCCACAGGGTTTTCACTGGCTGATTTTCAGAGGTAGATGGCCAGGTCTTTCTTCCTAGTCCATCTTAGCCTGGAAGCTCTGCTGAAACCTGCTCGTCAACATATCAACACGCAAGCCTCCACGGACAGACGGGTGGTGGTTGCACATGAGGTGCACTGGCTGGGTATCGAACCGAGGTCTCCCGTATGGGAGGCAAGAGTTCTACTCCTGGACCACCACTGACCCTCATCCTCAAAAGGAAGCAGAAAAAGCAAATGGGATGAGATGCAAAAAAACAGAGAGGAAAGCAAATTGTAGAAACTGAAAATGTGAACATGCCAAAGTCAACCAAAACATACCCACAGCCTCGTAAGTGAGGATAGGAATTCTTACTCAGAGATATGCAAATGAAGCAAAATCCCCCAAACCGACCTCTTATATCCCTGGCTCGCCCAGGGTTTGGCCCTAAAAGCCACGGAAGACCCCCAGGTGACCCTTCGGTGTTGACCGCCATCACTTGTCCCGCACATAATAGATTTTTTCCCTGAATGCCTGCTTTTCCCTCCTGCTTCTATGTGTCCCTGCCTCTGCTGACCAACCACACGCCATTTATTTACACGTTCGGCTTTGTCCTCAAGCTGGGTTCCGACTTTAGTTACAAACCACGTTGATGAAATAATGTTCACATTTCGCCATTAGGCTGACCAAAATTTAATCACTGAGAGCACGTGATTTTCAAGATGCTCAAAACCTATCATTTGAACATCACTCTGTGTGGTGCCGTTCAGCCAAGGATACTGCAGTCTTCTGAAAATGTCTCTGGCAAGTATTATTATTTCTCCTTTATAGTTAAAGAGACAGACACAGAGAGGGCTGGGTGATTTGCTCAAAGTTAGAGTGAGAGCCACGGGCAGTGACGAGCATACAACTCATGTTACTCTCGTCCAGCCATATGTGTCTTCTGTTGGGCTTTGTTTCTCTGGAAGCATCCAGTCCTTCTCCAACATCTCTCCATTTTGGGAATACGCATCGCCACGCATAAAGTTGAAAAAGGTGGAAAAGGAAATATTATCTTTTACCTTTTTCTTCTGAAATTATTCCTCTTTCTCTACACTCATACCCAATGCCTTTATCCCCAATCCATCAAGGTACAACAAACATACATTAATCTGTCCATTCCATAAATGCTCGTTATGTACCCGCTGGTAGCTGCGGGCAGTGTGCTATGGATTGAACTGTGTCAATAATATGTGTTAGAATCCTAAATCCTGTATGTGTTGGAATATGTGTTAATAATAATCATCTGTTGCCGTCAAGTCAATTTCGACTCATGGTAACCCCGTGTGCTACAGAGTAGAACTGCTCCATAGGGTTTTCTTGGCTGTAATCTTTACAAAAGCTGATCACTAGGCCTAGAAAATCCTATGAGGCAGTTCTATACTGTCACATGGGTCACTATGAGTTGAAAATTGACTCGATGGCACCTAGCAATAACAAAGCGGGCCATAGGTACAAACGCTGCTGGGTGGGTTCGAACCACCAACCTTTACGTCAGTAGTCAAGCATAAACCATTTGTGCCACCCAGCAGCCTGTCAGTAATAATAACTGTGTCAATAATATGTGCTGGAATCCTAACCCCTGCGCCTGTGGATTATGAGGTATTATGAGGTATTATGAGGTAGTCATCTTCCATAATGTAATCTAATGTTATGTTAATGAGGCCTTAACTGGTGTAGAGCATCCTAAACCACTCACTTTTCAGTAATAAAAAGAGCAGATTAGACCCAGGGGCAAGCACAAAGGGGACAAGAGAGATGTCACTGAGGGATCGAGGAATGCGGGGGTTACAGCAGCTGAAAGAGACAAGAATCTTCCCTCAGAACCGACGGACAGAGAGCCTTCCCCTAGACCAACGCCTTGGATTCGGACTTCTAGCCTCCTGAACTGTGTGAAAAGAAATTCCTCTTCTTGAAATCCACCCACTTGTGGTATTTCTGTTACAGCAGCACTAGAAGGCTAAGCCTATATAAAGGAAGGATGATTTTTAAAACTCATGGTTCTCATCTTCAAGGACTTAATCATTTAATTGAAGAAGAAATAACAAATTAAAAAAACAAACACAGACATCAAATGAAAACAGCAACAGCATAAAACAGAACCTAAAGGTACAACTCCAAGCAGATGAGTGGACTGGAAAAAATGCACGAGTTTCAAGGACAAGGTCACCAATGATGGCTATTCTTCTCAGCAAAGTTTTCACAAAAGGGGGGTTGTTGGTGTTGGGGCTTAAAGGATGGGAAGAATTTGGATATACAGCGCTTAACCACTGCATCACCAAGGCTCCTTTATTTAAAAAGAAACAGGGAAAAAATATAGAGTGTTGTAGTAGATCAGTTGGAAAACTGTCCTCAGTTCTTCACGTTTCCTTGTAGCTGCGATTTGCAATATGATTTTGCAGCTCTTATCATTTAGAGTGGAGTCTATTCCCCACCCCAGGATCTGGGCTGGCCTTGGGCTTGTTTGGGCAGTACAGTGGAAAAGAGGGTAGCAGTTTTGAGTCCAGGCTTCAAGAGCCCTTGAGTGCTTCTTTCTCTCTTGGAACCCTGACACCACCATGTAATCACCTGTTGGATGGGGGTAGACATGTGGCCAGCCAACCCACTGTCCCAGCCAGCAGGCATGTGCGTGTGGCCATCCTAGATCATCAAGTCCTGAGATCCTTCCCCCTCCAGATCTCAGCTCCAATGCCACCTTGTCCAGGAAGCCCTCCCTGACTTCTCCACATAACGCTAGTAGACCTCCGCGTACCGTTCCTTCTTGGCCCTTCTTCTAGTTGCAGTTATTTTATATTTACTGGTGTGACTGAGTAACTTCTGTTTCCTGCACTAGAATCTAAGTACCCTAAGAACAGAGGTCTGTTGTCTGCCCCCAGTATAGTCTTAAAACCTAGCTCACAGTACTCAGTAATATCTGTCAGCTGATCACAGACCCATGAGTAAGCCCATCTGAGATCAGCTGAGCCCAGCCAGCCTACGCAGCTGACCCAGACTCATGAGCAACAATAAATGCTTACTGTTTTAAGCTACTGAGTTTCGCGGTTGTTACACAGCATTATTGTGGCTACAGCAGATCTCTAATACCAGTGCGATATCTAATACACGCGTTAGGCGTGAACATCTATGCTTTTGCAATCATGTTCAAGCGAGACAAGTACAAGTTCAAGTCCGTACCTGAGGCAGGATAGTTATGCGGAACGATATGCTGGAGTTCTCCTCTCTCAAGTAGATGGAAATTTTAGGAAAATAAGACCAAGGTGTCTCAGAATTAGTCCAGCAAGCCAGCTGGGACCCAGTCCAGAAGCCGTCAGAGAATTCTGGAATCTAGACAAAACAAGATCACAGCAAAAACAATGACCAGTCTGGCACGTCCGCACGAACAGCTCCCAGCTCTCCGCACGGCCTCGCCAGACGCCCACGGGGCTAAACGACGTTTCATTTGGACAGAGCTGCTGGGACATCAGTCCTCTGCCAAGAGTGATGGTGATTAACAAAATAATGATTTGTAAAATGGCTACCACCTGTCGACAACTTCCTAGTGTTAAGCACTGTTAGAAGGGTTTTACGTGCAATAATTCCTTTCATCCTCACAACACACTCATTGGGGCAGTCACATTTTCACCTCCGCTTCACAGATGAGGAATCCAAGGCACAGAGGGGTGAGGTAACTTGCCCAAGGTCACACAGTAGAGGGCAGTGGTGCTTGGAACAGAGAACACATCCTAAACGTGGCCCATACGGCCCTTTCAAGCGTGACCTTACCTCTGAATTCCACGAGCCCAGCGATTCCCTCCTGCACAGAGCACTGTGTGTGTGCCCCTCTGTCTGGAACAGACCTTTTGGAAGCAGATCGCCAGGCCTTTCTGCTGAGGCACCTCTGGATTCGAACCACCAACCTTCCGGTCAGCAGCCGGGACTCCAAAGCCACCAATACCACTAACACAAACCATTAATTTCTAAAATCCAATCTGCATAATCAAAGCCAACAGCCAGAACCCAACATTTTTACTCTTTTTCATTCTCTGAAGCCAGCCCCTCTCTTAGCTAGAAAGAAAACTCAAACCAAGACAGATCTCTCAGATCAACTGAGCAGATAAAAAGAACAAACACTTCCTTGGTCAGTGTTCTTTTTTGCCACATGTATTTAGATTTTACGAATTTGTATAATTCTTTTTTTTATTGTACTTCAGATGAAGGTTTACAAAACAAGTAGTCTCTCATTAAACAGTACACATACTGTTTTATGACATTGGTTAACAACCCCACGACATGTCAACACTCTCCCTTCTTGACCTTTCCTGTCCCCTCTTGCCTTCTAGTCCTTGTCCCTGGACTGCTGTGCCCCATTAGTCTCGTTCTGTTTTGTGGGGCTGTCTAATCTTCGGCTGAAGGGTGAACCTCAGGAGTGACTTCATTACTGAGCTAAAAGGGTGTCTGAGGGCCATACTCTTGGGGTTTCTCTAGTCTCTGTCAGGACAGTAAGTCTGGTCTTTTTTTTTTTTTTTTTTTGAGTTAGAATTTTGTTCTACATTTTTCTCCAGCTCTGTCTGGGACCCTCTCTTGTGATCCCGGTCAGAGAAGTCAGTGGTGGTAGCCGGGCACCATCTAGTTGTACTGGACTCTGTCTGGTAGAGGCCGTGGTAGTTGTGGTCCATTAGTCTTTTGAACTAATCTTTCCCCTGTATCTTGTTTTCTTCATGCTCCCTTGCTCCCAAAGGGATGAGACCAGTACAGTATCTTAGATGGCTGCTCACAGGCTTTTAAGACCCTAGACGCTACTCACCAAGGCAGAAAGTAGAATAACATAAACTGTGTTATGCCAGTTGAACTAGATGTTCCCCAAGACCATGGTCCCCACAGCCCTCCGCCCAGCAATTCAGTCCCTCGGGGAGTTTGGATGTGTCTATGGACTTTCTATGACCTTTCCTTGTACAAGTTGTGCTGACTTCCCCAGTAATGTATACTGTCTTGCCCTTCACCAAAGTTATTTCTTGGTTAGTTTTTAAATAGAGAGACAATATACTTGCTGAGCATTCCCTGCCCCAAAACAAAACAAATAACCTGCCCTGGTTTCTCCTTCCTGACACAGGCAGGGCTGAAATCAGAGGATAATTTTAGACAAGGCAAACAAATTTCATCATCTCCTTCTTTCTACCTCGTGGCTTTCTTACAAAGTAATAGTGACTGATGAAGCACATGCTTCCATGAACTCAGGAGCGTGAACGACTGTCAGCCCCCCAGCCCTGCTTTCTCAGGGCTCTGGAAGATGCTGGATTCACTGAGTGAAGCAGAGGCCCGCGGTGTGACCGCCAGCTAGTCCCATGCACATCTCTGGGACAGTAGTAGAAAATTTATAATCACTTAGAAAGGTACATCTGAAGATGCTCATGTTAATTCGGCAGAAGATATTTTTACTCTTTAAGAAATCAGCGCATTGCTCCTTATTTTAAGCTCGGCCTGATTTTCAGCAAGCATTCTAAATCTGTTGCTGTGTGCCGGCAAGTTGATTCCGACTCAGAGAGACCCTGTGGTCGAACCCACCAGCCACTCCAGGAGAAAGACCTGAAGACCTGCTCCCGTAAAGATTATAATCTAGGAAACCCTATGGGGCAGTTCTACTCTCTGCTGAAGGGTTACTATGATTCTAAATCTAAGGCGCTAAAATAAATTTCCCTTCCCGTGTTTTCAGATTCAGCAGATACTAGAAAAGACGGGCGTGAGCAGCCATCTAAGACACTCCACTGGTCTCACCTCTTTGGGAGCAAGGGAGAATGAAGAAAACAAGACACAAGGAACAGATTAGTCCAAAGGACTAATGGATCACAACTACCAAGGCCTCCACCAGACTGAGTCCAGTACAGCTAGATGGTGTCCGTCTACCACCACTGACTGCTCTGACAGGGATCACAATGGACAGAGTTGGAGAAAAATGTAGAACAGAATTCTAACTCACAAAAAATGACCAGACTTACTGGCCTGACAGAGACTAGAGAAACCCCAAGAGTATGGCCCCCGGACACCCTTTTAGCTCAGTAATGAAGTCACTCCTGAGGTTCACCCTTCAGCCAAAGATTAGACAGCCCCATAAAACAAAACGAGACTAATGGGGCACAACAGTCCAGGGACAAGGACTAGAAGGCAGGAGGGGACAGGGAAGCTGGTAATAGGGAACCCCAGGTTAAGAAGGGACAGTGTTGACATGTCGTGGGGTTGTTAACCATTGTCATAAAACAGTATGTGTACTGACTGTTTAATGAGAAACTATTTGTTCTGCAAACCTTCATCTAAACTACAGTTAAAAAAAAAAAAAAAGATGGGGGCTTTGCTCTGGTTTCTGATCGGCAGCTGCTCTGGGCTGTTGCCTTGTAGACCTTCTAGTTCAACAAGGGCCTCCACGTCCTTTCTTTTCAATTTCCCTTCTGTGGTCTCTGGCTGACCTGCTGCTCTTCCCCCAGCAGTTTTACACTTTTAAAGTTTTGGTTCAGGACAGCCAAAAGCCCCTCTCTGGTTTCCTGTGTTTCTGGCATCCCTGCCACAGCCGGTAACAAGCAACTGCTGTGACGTTCCCATCAATCGTTCTTTGAACACAGCCATTCCCACAGAGCAGGGGGAAAATCAGCTCACGTTGTTAGCAGCCATGGAGTCAGCCCGACTCACGGCGGCCCCGTACGCAGTGAAATGAAACGCTGCCCCGTTGTGATCCATAGTGTTTTTATTGGCTGATTTTTGGAAGTAGATCACCAGGCCTTTCTTCCTAGTCTGTTTTAGTCTGGAAGCTCTGCTGAAACCTGTTCAACATCATAGCAACACGCAAGTCTCCCTGGACAGACGGGCGGTGGCTGTACATGACGTGCATTGGCGGAAACTGAACAGAGTCTCCCACATGGAAGGTAAGGGTTCTACCACTGAACTACCGCTGCCCCCTCAGCCCATGTTACCCATCACAGTGGAGTGGATTCCAACTCATAGAGACCCTATAGGACAGAGCAGACCTGCCCCATAGGGTTTCCAAGGCTATAAACCTTTACGGAAGCAAACTGCCACATCTTTCTCCCGCAGAGCAGCTGGTGCGTTCCAACGGCTGACCTTTCAGTTAGCAGCCGTGCGCTTTAACCACTGTGCCACCACTGCTCCTTTCAGCCCATGTTAGTATCAGATAAAGGCTTTGTGCAGGAAACACTCATTTTGGGTGCTCTTGCAAGGTTGGCCCTAAACAGACACGTGCTCATGAAAATACTCAAGAAGTCGAAAGTAACAACTGTCCCCCCTCCAACTAAGTTATAACGGCACCATGGCTTGGGAATTAAATAGAGCTTCTCTCTGCTGAGTGTCTGCTCTATGCTGGGGATTTTACCAAACCCTCATGAAACCCTGCAGATGAGAAAACAGAGGCTCTCGGGGGCACAGAGCCCCTCTCCAGGAGCCCAGCTAACAAATGTCCGAAACTAGAGAAAATGTGATCCCATCTGAACCTCAACGCTGTGTTCTTTCCAATGTTTCTGGTCCACTCTGCTGCCCTGAGCTGAACAGACAGCTACAGTCACTCTGGGAACACCATCAGCCGGGGCCCTAAAGGCATGCTGTCCTCCACCAGGATTAACTCGTATTTCAAAACATGGCCATAAAATAATGATTAGGTTGGCTGTTTGACCTTTACCTTCTGAGGGAAAATCACATTCTTTTATAGAAATAAGAATTCTGACTTTAGCACAGCCTGGATGAAGACCAAAAAGGAGTAAGATTTTTGGTTTGTTTTCTTTTAAAGACTATAAACTTACCTCTGAATTGCTATTTCCATTGCTGTTATTGTTGTTGTTAGATGCCGTCGAGTCGATTCTGACTCATAATGACCCTGTGTAACAGGGTAGAACTGCCCCATATTGCTCTTTAGATTGTAATATTTACCAGAGCAGATCACCAGGTCTTTTTTTCCGTGGAGTCACTGGGTGGGTTCAAACCGCCAATCTTTCGGTTAACTTAACCACTGCACCACCTGGGCTCCTTTACTATTTACCTTAATATAGTGATATTTCAGGAAAAAAAAAGTTGCCCTCAAGTCAACTCCAACCCATAGTGACCCCACTTGTGTCCGAGTAGAACTGTGCTCCATCAGTTTTTCAGTGGCTGATTTTTCAGAAGTACTGTATTTTTACACAGATAATGTACACCTTCTACATTTATTTGCCAACTGCGCCCTCCACCTGTGAGGTATTTTCTTAAGTGTACTACGCTAATTTTTTTTACAGCAACATCTAAAAAATATCGGCACAGTGGTGTTTATGAAAATAAGAGAAGACGGCACAGTTGGCAAACAAACATAGAAGCATGCATTATGTGAGTAAAAATAAGGCAGATCGCCAGGTCTTTCTTCTGAGGTGTCTCTGGGTGGACTTGAACCTCCAACCTTTTGGTTAGCAGCTGAACACATGAACTGTTTGTACCACCCAGGGACATACTTATATTACCAAGTGTTTTTTCTTAGACTAAAAAAATAGTATGCCAACTAACTGTTATTTGAAATACCAAAAAGCATTACACATTCAAGTCTAAATCCTTTGAAGTTCAAATGAAGGGATTGTTTGCTGATGAACATCAAAGAACAAGATCTTAGCCTTAACAAATAATAGTTTTAAAAAAAAATACAAGAACCCTCAGACGGAGACTTTCAGACACGTGGGACCACTCCCCCACGTGTGCAGTGGCGGTGACTAGGTGTTCTCAAAGACTCATCGGCATCACGAGGACTCACCAGAGACGCGTGGGCCACAGCTTCCACCACTGCATCAAACACCTTCTGGGGCAGCCGCAGGAGGGTCGTTCCACTGTCCACAATGGCCTTGTCCGCGTTATACTAGGAACGGATGAGAGGGGCGGGGAGAAGGCACGTGAGCAACAATGGCGCTCCACCCCAACGTGAGCTTCCGCCGTCCGCCATCCCTGCGGAGCTGTTACACAAATCAAGGCAGCGATGGCCCTGCATCGGTGGCTGCGTTTCGTTTCGTGTTTTTGGCACGTGCGGGCCAGAGATCTCCTAGCCCAGCACTCTCATTTCACAGATAAGGACACAGAGGCCCGGAAGGGGAAGTGACATGACTAAACGAACGGCCCTCCCAACATAGAGCTTTTCCTCTGCTCTGAGCTGCCCAAATTTCCCTCATCAGGGAACCCCCGGGGAAGAAAGGGTCCTTCTGGGTCGAGATAACACATTACATAGCATTTACATTAATTGTATAAAATCAACTCTT
>NW_004444138.1:4224818-4226442 GCF_000243295.1 Trichechus manatus latirostris | reverse complement strand
CGGAGCTCTGGGTTTTGCTGTTTGTTCTTTTGTGGGATTGGTGGCACACTGAGCGGGCAGGAAAGAACCAAAAATCTGAGAATCAAACCTCCAAATATATACTTGTACTCTCTAATACACACACACACACACACACACACACACACACACACACACATACATCTACTCACACACACATTCACTCACACACACACTCAAACACACTCACACATTCACTCACACACACACACAGTTTGGGTTTCAGTTCAGCCCCTGCCGTTTGAATCTGCCATGACTGGATTCTTTAATGGCAAAGAAGTGCAGTGTCTGATAAAACCACAGATCTGTGGACTTGGGACTGAAACACAATCCCAGTGGAACTGGCCATCATTTTATCAACTTCGCCTTTGACTGGTTTCTCAGAGGTATATGTGTATGGGAATTTGTGGTAGAATGTGATAGCTATAATGAAAGGAAACAAAAACACATGAGAGTAAAATGAAATGCTGGTAGCTTCTGTAAACCCTTCGGAAAATGTTGTAGAAAATTGAGGCTCCCCCAAAGCATCATAATCATAGTGTCAAAAAAAATAAAACAACCCACTGCCGTAGAGTCAATTCCGACCCACAGCGATTCTATAGGGCAGAGTAGGACCGCCCCATAGGGTTTCCAAGGCTGTAATCTTTACGGAAGCAGACTGCTGCATCTATTTCCCATGGAGCGGCTGGTGGGTTTGAACCACCGATCTTTTGGTTCACAGCCGAGTGCTTTAACCACTGTGCCACCAGGGCTCCCTAGCTCAAGATAGTCTTCCTCATTAACCACTTTATGCTAATTTATCTTATAAAGCCAAGTGGTTAGAGGGAAGCATGTTTTTTTTTTTTTCTTGGGCAGTGGGGAGATCTTTATACAAATTTAAACTTACCACACAAAAAAGCCCCTGTATCTTTTAATGTAACACTCCTGCGCTAGGACAATTTCTGGTTTCATATGCAGGACCCACCTGTAATATTTATGTGACTCAGACACACAGACAGACGAACGGACATGACAGAGATCACCTTGCACGTACCTCTCTGCAGTCCAGGTTAAGGTTTTGGCCTCCAATTTCCAATTTCAGAATTTCTATCTGGTAATACCACTCCTCCTTAATAGGTGTATACCAGATGTCTCCCTTGTACAAACTTGGTTCAATTCCACCCAAGACCTGGGAAGAAAAAGATTGACAGGCATAAGAGAGAAAAATATACAGACCTATCAGCAGGCTACACGAGAAGCATGTACTCATAAAATGAAATGCCACAGCAACTGGTAATTTTACTTGATGCTGTGAAACAAATATATATGCTTTAAAATTAAACAAGGAACATTTTGGGGCCATGTACCCAAAGGTCAAACAATATTATGCCCTGGCATAAACGTGATCCTTTGGTGGTTTCTTTTATTTAAAGAAAGTCCATATGATTCCACCTTTGCAATACTGTGATACCCCCGCACGGAATGTATAAAAATAGTTAACCGAGCAGATTGATAGTAATTTAGTTCTTTAGATGTCAGAGAAGAGGAAAGCAGAACGAAACAGCTTCCCTAATCAAAACTTCATTTTGCAAAACCATTTACATTACCCCCTAAACCCGAAGCTACC
>NW_004444138.1:4222341-4224274 GCF_000243295.1 Trichechus manatus latirostris | reverse complement strand
CTACCCAAGGAAGGCCCACCTTTGGATCCCCCACTGCTCCTCATGCCTCTCCCCTCCACCCACAGAACATAGTTTCCTTTCAAAAGGCAATACACACAAGCTGTGATGGACTCTGGGGAAGGAACGAGAATTCTCTTTCAAGATGGCAGGATGATTTGGAAGGATAAAATAATACCCCACTTTATTCATTTTTCAAAGGCTCTGTAAGGATTATCACATTTCCACAGTACATATGCAGACCTGTATGTCTAATATTTCTTATCTGATGCTTAATAAAACAGAAAAAAACAACAACAAAACAGCCCCAATGATTTGTGATTTTTCTCCCCTTTAAGACTAAAAGATACCCACAAGACTACCTCCGTTGGTACCAGATCCAGCCACTGGCAATCCTGCTCCACACATCTGCATGGAGAAAACGTCGGGGATCTTTGCTTGCATCACAAGGGAGTCAAAGAACGTCTCCAGAGAACTTGATGGCTGCGGGAAGTGAAAAGAAGGGCAAGAACTTCATGACTCACAGTGCAGATAAGGAATGGCCCAATGTTTATACACAATATTATTTTTCTTTACACTTAATTTTCCAGGGCTAAACAATAAGCAAGCTTGTGATTAGGCAGAGTAATTGTTGTTAGGTGTCGTCGAGTCGGTTCCAACTCACAGAGATCCCATGTACAACCCAACGAAATACTGCCCGGTCCTGCGCCATCTTCACAATAGTAGGTATGTTTGAGCCCATTGTTACAGCTCACTGTGTCAGTCCATCTCATTGAGGGTCTTCCTCTTTTTTGGCGACCCTATACTTTCCCAAGCATGATGTCCTTCTCCAGGGACTGATCCCTCCTAATAGCATGTCCCAAGTACGTGCGATGAAGTCTCGCCATCCTCCCTTCTAAGGAGCATTCTTCCAAGACAAATTTGTTTGTTCTTCTGGAAGTCCATGGTACATTCAATATTCTTCACCAACACCACAATTCGAATGCATCAATTCTTCGGTCTTCCTTATTCATTGTCCAGATTTTGCATGCAATGTGGCGACTGAAAATATTACGGCTTGGGTATAGGTGCACCTTTGTCCTCAAAGTGACATCTTTGCTTTTGAACACTTTGCAGGGATCTTTTGCAGCAGATTTGCCGAATGCAATACGTCGTTTGATTTCTTGACTGCTGTTTCTATAGGTGTTGATTGTGGATCTAAGTAAAATGAAATCCTTGACAACTTCGATCTTCTCCCTGTTTATCATGATGTTGCTTATTGGTCCAGTTTTGAGGACTTTGTTTTCTTTGTATTGAGGTGTAATCCATACTGAAGGCTGTAGTCTTTGATCTTCACCAATAAGTGCTTCAAGTCTTCCTCACTTTCAGCAAGCAAAGTTTTGTCATCTGCGTAACGCAGGTTGTTAATGAGTCTTCCTCCAATCCTGATTCCTCGTTCTTCTTCATATAGTCCAGCTTCTCGGATTATTTGCTCAGCATATAGACTGAATAAGTATGATGAAAGGATACAACCCTGACACACACCTTTCCTGCCTTTAAACCACACAGTATCCCCTCGTTCAGAACTATCAGCTGCATGGTATTTTGCTATTTTTCCTTTTGGTGCTCCACTGTTGTAAAAATAAGATCGCATTTCCAGAAGCTATTAAGATGCTGTCACATCATGACTGCCTTGCGAGGCCGGCGTGAGAAGACGTGGAGGTGGGGGATTCTAATCTTAGACCTTCCAGTAAGGAGACAGCAGTCTCTTGACAAGCCACCTTTGCTTCTGAAGTTTTTATTCACCTTTCTTAGCCCTAGTGGGTCTGTCACACCGAAGAGATGACTAGTCCTTGAGGAAAGCTCACCACAGACCCCAGTTGGTGACAGAAGGCTTAGATCTGAGAGTTCTGAGCTCTTGGCAAGCTGTATCCTGAACCCTGGCGACTGGGCAAGA
>NW_004444138.1:4215584-4221127 GCF_000243295.1 Trichechus manatus latirostris | reverse complement strand
TCTTAACCACCGTGCCACCCAGGGACCTTGGTAAGGTAGAGGGCCAGCAAAAACGAGGGAAACCCTCAGTGTGGTGGATTGACACAATAGCCACAATAATAGACTCAAATACCCCAAAGATCATGAAGATGGTACTGGTCCAGGCAATACTTCATTCTGTCATCCATAAAGGTGGACATGAGTCAGAACCAACTCAACTGCAACCAACAACAACAGCATTTCGGCAGACCTAATTCGCTCTGTGCCTTTGTTGTATGTAACTATATATTCTGAAGACACCACGATTTTTCCCGATGGACTCAAAAGGAAAAGGAATGATCTCCTGGAAACACCTCTGAGTTGGGGGTGGTCACGGAGGAAGGTCATAGGCTTAAGTTTAGATTTGATTTTGACAACTTGGGAGATACTAGAGTTAGTCAATATGAGTTGTTTGTCTTTGATAAAAACATCACAGTGAATTGTGGCAGCACAGATGCTCTAGGTCTACTCTAGGCACCTATGCTTGACATAAGGAGTGATTATCTATTATCTGTCAAAACAAAAACTATAATGCCGGAGGGAGCGAGAGTAGAGTTCCATTATCAAGTAGATATAAATCTTTCTGTTTGTTTAGTCCATTTGTATGGCCTCCCACTGGTTTTGTCTTGGCTTCTATAGAGTTCTATGGCAGAATCTGGGACAGTATATGTCATGTTTGTTGAAAGGCTTTGTGTTTGGGTCAATGAATAAGGAAAAGTCCCTTCCTGAAATGGGATAAGTCTAGTGGAGACCTGGTCTGGTGTTCTCCTTTTGTTCCCTTTCTGGAATTGAATCCTGGCTCTATCACTTGCTAACTGTGTGACTTATTCCTTTGTTTCCGTATCTGTAAGATGGGGATAACAATAACCTGCTAAAAGGTTATATGTATTAAATGGGTCAATACATATAAAGAGCTTGGAGCAATGCCTGGCCGTTGGTAAAGGTCTATTAATATTCTGACAAATGGTTCTTCACTAGGACTGTGCCTCTGAATCCCTCTAGAGCTTGTAAAACAAATATGGTTGCCCAGGACTAACCCCAAGAAGATCTGGTTCAGTAGGTCTGCAGTGGGCCTGGGCATCTATGGGGTGAGAAGCCCCATAGGTGGTTCTGCTGCCCAGCCTTGGGGCAAAGCAGCTAGCACTGACCAAAGGCCACCAGGCACTATGACCGCCGCTGACTGCTTGGCCCATTTGTTCCAGAACTATCTTTGGAACCAACCCAGACCACCCTCTGGGGCCCCCTGCCAGTCTTATTTCCAGCTCTGTTCCACTTTCCCCAAATCCTGTTACTGCCTCCCCAAACCTGGGGAACGCGAAGCCAATTGTTGGTAATCTCCTTGAATGTCATAGACAAAAAGAAAAAGGGTCTTTCTGAGGCATCCTGACACTCAAATACCCCCAAAGGAATCTGTGTTCACAGAAGTTTTACATATTATGAATTCCAGATTATTTAGGTTTATTCTAACATCTTCCAAATAATTAGCCTAAAATCAAGCATACTTGTATCTTGTATTTCCAAACAGTCATTATGATGAAACATTTTGCCCGAGGTCACAATGTCAGTGCCAACATATTTGGGAAAGTAAGTTATTTCCAGTCTGCAAATCCTAGATTACACTCTTCCTACAATACTGGAGGGAAAGGGGCTGACTGGCCAGCCAGACTCCACAGACACAGAGTGGGAAGTGCACACAACATTCCACGTTCTGGCCAACCTGCACAAGGGAGTAAACCTCTCTGCCCCTCAGTCTCCACATCTCTAAAATGGGGATAATATGGCCTTATAGACTATACCTCATGGAGTGGTCATAAGGAGTGAGTAGACTGATATCCTGTAATGTTCTCAATCCCGTGCCTAATAAAAACCAATCGGTTGCTGTGAGTCCATTCCAACTCATGGTGACCCCATGTGTGTCAGAGCAGAACTGTGGTCCACAGGGTTTTAAACGGCTAAGCTTTTGGAAGTAGATCACCAAGTCTTCTTCTGAGGTACCTCTGGTGCACTCAAACTGTCAACCTTTCTGTTAGCAGCCGAGTGTGTTAACTGTTTACACCACTCAGGGAGGGACTCCCTCATGCCTAATAGGCTCAGTAATTGTTATTCTTTGCCCTTGTGAAGCCACAGGGCTGGGGAGTACCCCCTACCCTGGCCCAATTGCTAATAAACTTGAGCTAGAACAAATATTCCTACAAGGTAGAAAAACAGGCCTGCTTTTCTGGATCCCATGGATCAAGGGAGGCTCAGTTGTCGCTGGGCCTGTCACTCCTACAATCACGCTTCTTGTCTCTTCAACACTTAGCTCTGGCTCAAAGCCTGACATTGAACAATGCTGGGCCAAGGTGTGGTGCTCAATTATAGGGCCAGGAGAGGTGACCTTCTTCTGTTTTCCTTCAGTGTACGCAAACCAACCCGGTCCCCAAGAGCTCAGGGACCCACCCAGGTTGGTGTCTGTCATGGATTGAAATATGCTCCCCAAAACATGTGTGTATCAATTTGTCTGGGCCATGATTCCCAGTATTGTGTGGTTGTCCTCCATTTTGTGATTGTAATTTTATGTTAAAGAGCATTAGGGTGGGAGGTAACACCCTTACTAAGGTCACGTCCCTGATCCAATGTAAAGGGAGTTTCTCTGGGGTATGGCCTGCACCACCTCTTATCTTACAAGAGATAAAAGGAAAGGGAAGCAAGCAGAGAGTTGTGAACCTCATACCACCAAGAAAACAGTGCTGGGAGCACAGCACGTCCTCTGGACCTAAGGTCCCTGCACTGAGATGCTCCCAAACCAAGGGAAGACTGATGACAAGGACCTTCCTTCAGAGCTGACACAGAAAGAAAGCCTTCCCCTGGAGCTAGCACCCTGAATTTCAACTTCCAGCCTACTGGACCATGAGAGAATAAACTTCTCTTTGTTAAAGCCCTCCACTTGTGGTATTTCTGTTAGAGCAGCACGAGATAACTAACAGTGTCTAATCCACTGCTGGCAACTCTACCTGGTGGAAATTTCCCTACCAGCGAGCGAGCCAACCTCCTCCTCCTGCATTTGAACATGATTTCCTTTGGGTTGGCCGCAAGTACAAGGATTTTGAGGGCATTCAATTCAGTCTTCCCTATTTTGTGAAGGTTCTGATGCTGATGAGAGCGAGGGTTCCAAAATTTCTCCTTATCTCATCACTAATTCCCATGGCAGACAGTCCTGGGGCATGCTCTCAGGGGTCTATGCGCAGGTCCCAGGTGTCTCCTTGAAGGTGTTCAGGAGCAAAGGGGAAGGAGCACAAGGTGCTCTCGGCCTGGCTGAGGGCGCTCTACCTGCCAACATTCAGGTCCAGGTAAGCCCCGTCTCATGCACATGCATAATTTACATAACAGTACATAATAAATAAAACATGTTTTCTTTCAAGTCTACCCTAACAGAAACTCCAGAACAAAGGCCTGGGTGATCTACTTTCAAAAATCAGCCAATGTCACAAAAGGACAAAGATTGCATAGTCTCACTTTTATAAATAGTCAAGAATAGGTACACACACAGAAAGCAACGTTCTTTGATGGTTACCAGGCATGGGAGGGGGAATCACTTTCTAGATAGTAGATGCTTGTTATTTTTTGGTGATGGGAAAGACGATCCCAAACATGGGTGAAGTCTGCGTGACATGACCAAGGTAAGTGAAGACGCTAAGCAAGAATAAGAATCAATTTTGGTAAATGTTATAACATACAAAAGTTTACAACAACAGTAATAACAACCAAAAAATATGTGACATGTGTGTGGTGACATATGTAGATATATATGTATGCATGTGTATAGGAAGGCATATGTGAGTACACGTGTTTGCATGTATAGGTGTATCTGTAGGCATTTGTATATACATGATTATATGTGCTGCATATATATTCATATATACAATGAAGCACATGGGGGCACAGTTTATGAAGACTTCCCAGACATATGCAAACACCTCGCAAGATTGGTTTACTGGGTTAAAAGGCTTAGGACCATAGTCTCTTGGGACTATTCAGTCAATTGCCATAACACAGTTCATAATGTTCTACAACCTAGCTTGGTGAGTAGCATCTGGGGTTTTAAAAGCTTGCAAGCGGCCATCTAAGATATAACTATTGGTCTCTACTTGCCTGGAGCAAAAGAGAATGAAGGAAATCAAAGGCTCAAAGAAGAGACTAGTCCACAGGACTAACAGCCCACACAAACCATAGCCTCATCTAGCCTGAGAACAGAAAAACTAGATGGTGCCCCGCCACCACTACTAACTGTTCTGGCCAGGGACACAATAGGAGGTCTTGGATAGAATGGGAGAAGAATGTAGAACAGAATTCAACTTCCTAAAAAAGGCCAGACTTACTGGACTGAGAGAGCCTACAGGAACCCCCGAGACTATCCCCATAAGATACCTTTTGAACTTGAAACTGAAGCCACTCTCGGAGGTCATCTTTCAGCCAATTAATAGATTGGGTTATAGAATAAACAATAGCACCAGTGAGAACTATGCTCCCCTTAAATAATCAACTATATGGGACCAAATGGTCAACATTTACCCTAAAGCAAAGATGAGAAGCTAAGGAGGGGCAGGGAAGCTAGATTAATGGAAACGGAACAAACAGAATGGAAATAATGCGAATGCTTGACACATTGTAAAAATTGTAACCAATGGCACAGAACAATTTGCATCAAAATGGGTAAAGAGGGACCAAATTTGCTGTGTAAACTTTCACCTGAAACACAATAAATTATAAAAATAAAAAAAAAAAAGCCAATGAAAACCCTATGGTCTGATCTGCAACCGATCATGGGGATGGCATAGGATGAGGTAGCATTTCCTTCTGTTGTGCATGGAGTCGCCATGAGTCAGGGGCCGACCTGACAGTAGCTAACAACAATAACAATGCAAACTCTTAAACAAACACCATAACCAGAACGATTCAGATTCTGTTAACATTTTTAATATATAACTAAAATAAACAAAAAATAATAAAAAGTAACACTATTAGTCTATGTTGCAAGAAAGTTTACAGAACAGTGCTATTTACCTTAAATTGAAAACATGCTTAGAAATAGAATTAATTGTGTGACCACTGGTCTATTTACACCACATGATACTCATTGACTGCGAAATTCATATTTATCTCCAACGACAGCCCGGGACTCTTTTTGCAGCCCCTTTATTGCCTAGTTTCAGAATCTCCTCCCCATTATTTGAGTTACTTAAATTAGTAGATTAGCTTTACCTTGGCTAGGGTAGCATAAGCCAGTCCAAGTATTCCATTCCATTTAATCCCAGGCAAAAAGAAATTCTCTGATTCAAAAATAGTGGCGACATTGACGACGAAAGAACTGTTGAAGCCTTTTGGGATGGTGACAACATCCTCCCCCATGAAGCCTGTCCAGCTCCCTTGTGTGTACTTCACTGTGACATCGAAGCCCTTGTAGCGGTACGTGCTGGACCTGAAGGACACAGAAGAGGCCATCAGAGCTACTCCTTTAGAGTGTTATGGATTGAACTGTGTCTCCC
>NW_004444138.1:4214090-4215144 GCF_000243295.1 Trichechus manatus latirostris | reverse complement strand
ATTACAATTGAAGAGGAACGGCATCACATTCTTCGTCAAAAAGAACATTTCAAGATCTATCCTGAAGTACAATGCTGTCAGTGATAGGATAATGTCCACACATCAACAAGGAAGACCAGTTAATGCGACTATGATTCAAATTTATACACCAACCACTAAGGCCACAGATGAAGAAATTGAACATTTTTACCAATTTCTGCAGTCTGAAATTGATCAAACACGCAATCAGGAAGCATTTATAATTACTGGTGATTGGAATGTGAAAGTTGGAAACAAAGAAGAAGGATTGATAGTTGGAAAATATGGCCTTGGTGATAGAAACGACACTGGAAATAGCATGATAGAATTTTGCAAGACCATCAACTTCTTCATTACAAATACCTTTTTCCAACAACATAAACAGTGGCTACACATGTGGACCTCACTGGACAGAAAACACAGGAATCAAATCAACTACAGCTGTGGAAAGAGATGATGGAAAAGCTCCATATCATCAGTCAGAAAAAGGCTAGGGGCCAACCGTGGAACAGACCATCAATTGCTCATATGCAAGCTCAAGTTGAAATTGAAGAAAATTAAAACAAGTCCAGGACAGCCAAAATACGACCTTGAATCTAGCCCATTTGAATTTGGAGACCATCTCAAGAACAGGTTTGACACACTGAGCACTAAAGACTGAAGACCAGATGAGTTGTGGGAAGACATCACAGATATCACACATGAAGAAAACAAAAGATCATTAAAAAGACAGGAAAGAAAAACTAAAATGGACGCCAAAAGAGACTCTGAAACTTGCTCTTGAATGTAGAGAAGAAGCTAAAGCAAAGGGATTGAATGATGAAGTAAAGGAGCTGAACAGAAGATTTCAAAGGGCAGCTCAAGAAGACAACGTAAAGTATTATAATGAAATGTGCAAAGACCTGGAGTTAGAAAACCAAAAGGGAAGAACACACACAGCATTACTCAAGCTGAAAGAACTGAAGAAAAATTCAACCCTCGAGTTGCACTTCTGAAGGATTCTATGGGCAAAATATTGAATGACATAGGAAGCATC
>NW_004444138.1:4192682-4194196 GCF_000243295.1 Trichechus manatus latirostris | reverse complement strand
GTTTTCCTTCTCTGACAGGTTTCCACCTTACACAGGTTCTGGTTTTTCAGGTTTTACTGTAATTCTTGTTTAAATTACTTCAGACTTTTCCTCTGTATCCATTGAATTTATTTTGAGCCTTCCCTTTATAACATGGCAACGTGGTTAAGAACTAGGCTGCTAACCAAAAGGTTTTATATGCTGCTGTAAAAAAATTAGCATAGTGTGCTTACAAAAATTTATCTCCCAGGGAGAGGGAACAGTGGGCAAACAAATGCAGAAGGTGCGTGTTATTTGCATAAAATGCAGTCATTGTTTGTAGCACCTGAAGATTTCTCAGGCCACCCAGCCAGCCCCTCTCCCTGGGTGGGCTCTGCACCCTGGAAGCTGCTCTTTCAACAGTCCAACCCAATGGCCATTTCCTTCATTTGCTGGATACTCTCCAGCAGTCCTTCCTATCATCTCCCATAGCCGCAGGAGGAAATTAAGTGGTACCCCCCAATTTTTTGGACTTTTTTGGGGTGGGCTCTTCACTAGGCTTGTTCCTCCAATCTCTACTCCCCCAGAAGGTCTCTTATTGGTTCACTTACACCCTGCCTCATCCCTGCTCCCCATCTCCGTCCTTATGTGGGTGTTCCTTCCCTCTCTCTCTTCCTCCCAGCTCAGTGCCTGGGCCTGGGAACCTTTGTTGAGGACTTGGGCTCAGAGGCTCAAGGATCTTCGGTGTCTGCCTCCTCATCTGCTGAGTGCATTTCCCCCATAATTATTAAGTGTTCTGATAATTCCTAAGAATTCTCAGGACTTCTCCACTCACCGCCCCATTTGTACAACATAGCTAGTGGGTAGTAAGTGGAGAATGTACTTAGAAAAAAAAAATCAGTAAATTCTTTATCACCTGTTCATTTCTTCCTTATTTTTCCACTGTGACATCCCTAGGTCAAGTGTTGTTTCTTTGCAATGAGGATCATGTGTAACCTTCTAAGTACATACGTGGTCAAACAAACAACAAACAGTAATTCCAGGCAATGCAGTATGAGGAATACCCAGTTTTCTATTCGGCATCAGTACACAAGGACAAAACTTACACGTGGTTGCTGCTGTTCGCTGCCATTGAGTCGGCTCGACTCACAGCAACCCATACACCATGGAACGAAACGCTGCCCACTCCTGTGCCATCTCCCACGCTGGGCTGTGTACTGGATGGGTGAGATCCACAGGCCCTTCATGAGCTGATTTTTTGGAAGTAAATTGCCAGGCCTTTCTTCCTAGTCTGCCTTAGTCTGGAAGCTCCACTGAAACCTGTTCAGCACCAAAGCGACACTCCACTCTACTGACAGATGGGTGGTGGTGGCTGCACTTGAGGTGTCAGCCCCTCACACACCAAGGCCTTGTCCTAACTGGCCGACGTGGAGCCAAGGCTGACACATGTCACTCACACAGCCCTGCGTCCTTGTCACTGTCTTCATATCGAGAGTTTAAATGTGTCCTGGGGGCAAGATGAACTTCTGAAGTGGTTTGAGTGAAAGAAGGGAGTC
>NW_004444138.1:4189083-4191410 GCF_000243295.1 Trichechus manatus latirostris | reverse complement strand
TGGTATGTCTGAGGCCACTGTTGGGGCTACTGTGTCATTCTATCTCATCGAGGGTTTCCCTCGTTTTCGCTGACCCTCTACTTTACCAAACTTAATGTCTTTTTCTTTCCTGATGACGTGTCCTTTGCAAAATGTAGGGAATGCAAAAGCGAAGAAATTTAGACCAAAACACAGACCACAGTATTCCATACCGGGTGTTGCTTCTAATTGCCCAGATGCCGCTACAACCACGCTCCTCACGGCTGTTTCCCCAGAAGAGAGTTTTCCAGAAAATGGAATTCTGAGTCACGGCCCAGTGAAGTTGGTCACCATCTAAGTTCTTCCTTGAGTACACAACTTAGGGACAGAAATCACCCCGAATAAACAAGGCAGCTGCAAAGCCAGGCCAGGGACGGCTATCCAGGGAACAGCAAACCCCCTGGTTGTGCTTCGAGTAATGTCGTTGAGCAACATACAGGAGCTAAGCTCGTTTTCTGGGTGACGACTCTGGAATGGACAGTTCTCAGGTTGATTTCTCACCATGGCCCTCACACCCCTTTTGCAGGGCGTCACAACTGCAAATCAAGATAAACATCCCCACTTGCCCTATAAATTGCACGTGAGTCACTCTGAAATGAGGGAAAGCTCAAAATACTCAGGATGCAGGTTTCTTCTGAACACTTCACCCCACTCCTCCATGCCAGCAGCAGAATCTGCCACTTCCTGTATCCTGGGAATTTCCAAAATCACTTCCTGTCTCCTTGGGCTCAACTCCACACATGTACTGCACACCTGTCCTGAAGTAGCTCAGCCCCGTAAAGGGACATTAAAAGAGCGTACATATTCTCAAATTTGGGGGATGTTTTGGATGTTCAAAGCATAAATTTAAATGACCCAGGAGCACATAAGAAAGATATTATTCCCACTTTACAAATGAGGACAAAGAAACGCCCAGAGGTGAAATGGCCATACGAGACCCCAGGAGTCCCACTTTCTGTTCCTCATTTCCTCCCTGTTATGGATTGAAGCTTCAAGAAGGGAACTGGCCTGTAGTGGTCCCTGCTGCGGCAGGCCAGGCAAGTGAGTGGAGAGTTGGGAGGTGGCCGTGGTGTAGACAGAGGGTTTAGAGTATGGAGGTCATTGGTGAGCTTGGCCAATAGTGTAGGGAGGAGGCAATCCCCCTGCCCCACCCCACACACTGTGGACAGAAAGGGAAGTGAGGAATTGACAAGGCAAGGAAAGCCCCACACGCTTGGCTGTGATGAGGAGGAAAGGGCAGTTGCTGGAGTCAATTTTGGAAGAAATACAGCCAGAAGGTTCCTAAGAAGTGAGGATGATGACACTTTATCTTGCTTACAGTGAACACATCATCAGGAAGGACCAATCATTAGAAAAGGACATCACGTTTGGCAAAGTTAGCAAAAACAACGGAAACTCTTAATGAGATAGACTGACCCAGTGGCAGCCAACAATGGGCTCAAACACACCAGCATTGTGAAGATGGGTTGCCACGAGTTGCAGCCAACTCAACGGCAACTCACAACTGGTTCTCCTGCCGCCATCTTGGTTTTCCTGCCATGGCCCTCCCTTCTCCATCTCGGTTCCAAGTACCTCTTCCTCTATATGTTGTTCTTGTGGAGTCGGCGCCCCCAGCCCTGAAGCATCATCACCACGCTGGAGCCAGTCCACTCCACGTAATACACCTAGTACACCGTTCCCTCTGTGAGAGTGGGGCCACGTATTGGTGCATCTCTTTATCTCCAGCACCTTGGACCATGCCTGGAGGGTATAGGTGCTTAATAAAGAGTTGTTGAATCAACGAGTGAAAGTCAGGGATATGTGGGTGTATGAGTTTCCTGGGGCTGCTGCCACAAAGTACCACGAAGTAGGTGGCTTTAAACCACAGAAATGGATTACCTCACAGTTCTGGAGGCTAGAAGTCTGAATTCAAGGTGTCAGTAGGGCTATGCTCTCTCTCTGAAGGCTCTAGAAGAAGATCCTTTCTTGTCTTTCCCAGCTTATGGTAGGCCCAGGCATTCCTCAGCTTGTGGCTGCACACCTCCAATCTCTGCCTCCATCTTACCTGTTCTCTTCCCTCTGTGTCTATGTCTCTTCTCCTCTTTTACAAGGACACCACTCAGATAGGATTAGGAACCACGCTACCCCAGTGGAGTCCTTTGGTGGTGTAAACAGTTAAGCACTCAGCTATTAACTAGAAGGTTGGCAGTTTAAATCCACCCAGAAGCATCTCAGAAGAAAATCCTGGTGAGTTACTTCCGAAAAGTCACAGCCACTGAAAACCCTATGGAGCACAGTTCTACTCTGACATACATGGGGTCGCCATGAGT
>NW_004444138.1:4176073-4188781 GCF_000243295.1 Trichechus manatus latirostris | reverse complement strand
TTTGTGAGGAGTCAACACAAAAAGGTAAGTTAGTTGCCCAGCCCAGGGTCTGGCCCATGGTGGGCGCTCAGTAAGTGCTGGTTTAACTGTTCATGCAATTTAAGGCAGGCAGGAAGGAGAGGGAAACTGAGTTCAGTTGCTGGTGCTCACTGATGCAAACTCCATGATATCCCAACACATATGAACCTCTGGTGAAGGCCAGTGGCTGACTGTGGAGTGATGTGAACGTAAGTGATTCTTCAGGAAGGTTCCTTTGGTAGGAATAGTCTCGGAGTTACTCAGGGGTGTCTCCCCATGCCTGGGTCTGCCGAGCCAAAGCTTGTCGTGGTTGTTAGCTATTGTTGAGTTGGCCCCCGACTCATAACGACCCCACGCCCAATGGAACAAACCACTGCTCACTCTTACACCATTCCTGTAATCAGTTGTGGATTGGACCATTGAGATCCATAGGGTTTCCATGGGATGATTTCAGAAGTAGATCACCAGGCCTTTCTTCCTAGTCTGTCTTAGTCTGGAAGTTCTGCTGAAACCTGTTCAGCATCACGGCAGCATGCAAGCCTCCCCTGATAGATGGGTGGTGGCTGACCCTGAGGGGCACTGGCTGGGAATTGAACGCGGGCTTCCTGCATGGAAGGTGAGAATCCCACCACTGTACCACCAGCCTACTCATTTTTAAAATGACACATTTTGAATAGTCTTATTTTCTTCATTTTGTTCTGATGCAATTATAAGCCACCTCTAACCATTTCTGGCAGCCAGTCGAGAATAAATCAGAAACTGCTCATGGGGGGTTGTCTTTGAGACCCAGGCTGAGTCCCACATCCTCCACAGGCCCCCGGATATGACATCAATTCATTCCTCTCTCCCCTGACAGTCCAGGTCCAGATTTTTGATACCCACAGTTGTCTAATGTCTTTATTGTCCTCTAATTTTTCTATCAGGAAAGATTAATTGCTAGTTCACATAGTTTATAAAGAAAATGTTCTACATTCTACCTTGGTGAGAAGCATCTGGGGTCTTAAAAGCCTGTGAGCAGCCATCTAAGATACTCCACTGGTCTCACCCCTTCAGGAGCAAGGGAGAATGAAGAAAAAAAGACACAAGGGAAAGATTAATCCAAAGGACTAATGGACCACAACTACCGCGGCCTCCACCAAACTGAATCCAGTACGACTAGACAGTGCCCGGCTATCACCACTGACTGCTCTGACAGGGATCACAATAGAGGGTCCCGGACAGAGCTGGAGAAAAATGTAGAACAAAATTCTAACTCACAAAAAAAGACCAGGCTTCCTGGCCTGACAGAGACCGGAGAAACTCCGAGAGTATGGCCCCCCGGACACCCTTTTAGCTCAGTAACGAAGTCACTCTTGAGGTTCACCCTTTAGCCAAAAATTAGACAGCCCCATACAACAAAATGAGACTAGTGGGGCACAACAGCCCAGGGACAAGGACTAGAAGGCAGGAGGGGACAGGGAAGCTTCTAAAAGGGAACCCAAGGTCAAGAAGGGAGAGTGTTGACGTGTCGTGGGGTTGTTAACCAATGTCATAAAACAATATGTGTACTGTTTAATGAGAAACCATTTGTTCCATAAACCTTCGTCTAAAGTACAATAAAAAAAATTTAAAAAAAAAGATCAATTGCTAGAAAAGGATATCATGTTTGGTAAAGTGGAGGGAGGGCCAGTGAAAACGAGGGAAACTCCAGAAGATGGATGACACAATATCCACAACAAATGACTCAAACATACCAATGATCATGAAGATCTGGCGACATTTTGTTTTGTTACACATAAGGTCACCGTAAGTCAGAGCCAACTTGACGAGAACCAGCAACAACAACAATTATTCCATGTTGCCTGTCTTCTCCTCTCAATGAACTTGTAAGCTGCTTGAGGACAAAGTCCTTCCTCTTAGTCTTCTTCTGGATGGTTCCCATAGGACCTACAACCAGTAGGAATTCACTAAACACTTGTTCCTGAAGACAAGGAAAAAATACGCATGGGCTCCACAGAGGAACAGAAGGAGAGCAGATTACAAATGTGAACCTGCCCAGAAGCTGGAAGAAGTTGGAAAAAACCCAGCAGACCCAACTTCTTACAGATTTGTGCAGAGAAATTAGGTAGATTTTCAAGAATTGGTTAGTGCATGCTAAACCTAGTTAACATACCAGCTTCTATATAAAATAATCACAAACATGCCTCTTAAACACCCAAGGATAACTGAAGTTAAACAACAATGGGCTTGACCATACCAACAATTGGGAGCATGGCGCAGGACCAGGCAATGTTTTGTTCTGTTATACACAGGGTCGCCATGAATTGGAGCCAACTCAATAGCAACTGTCTTGGTCATCTAGTGCTGCTATAACAGAAAGATCACAAGTGGATGGCTTTAACAAAGTAAAATTTATTTTCTCACAGTCGAGTAGGCTGCAAGTCCAAATTCAGGGCATCAGCTCCAGGAGATGGCTTTCTCTCTCTGTCGGCTCTGGAGGAAGGTCCTTGTCATCTATTCCCCTGGTCCGGGAGCATCTCAGTGCAGGAACCTCAGGTCCAAAGGACGTGCTCTGCTCCCGGCACTGCTTTCTTGGTGGTATGAGGTTCCCATGTGTCTCTGCTCGCTTTTCTCTTTTATATCTCAAAAGAGATTGGCTAATCTAATCTTGTAGACCTCATCAGTATAACTGTCGCTAATCCATTTTATTACATTTTAGTGATAGAGTTTACAACACGTAAGGAAATCACATCAGATTATAAAATGGTACGCAGTCATACAATACCGGGAATCATGACCCAGCCAAGTTGACAGATATTTTTAGGGGACACAATTCAATCCATGACAGCAACAGAGACAGACATGGGAAGATAGCAGAGGTTGTTAGTGGCTGCCCCATCCCATGGACAGTCACACCAGCTTCTGTTGCTTTCTCCAGCTGCAGGTGTCAGTCACTGAGGGTCCTGAGCAGCCCACAATCAAAAATAAACCAAAGCTGGTGTATTAAAACCCTGGGTCCCTCACCCTTCAAGTGGATAACTCTGAGTGTACTCAACGGTGTCTCCCAGAAGTCTCCGCGGGATTGAGCCCCAGTAGTCTGTAGCAGTAAGCTGCCCATCAGCGTACCCTGTATTGGTCTCCTCCTCTTGCCTGCCTTACTTCCTTACCCCCACCAGTGTCCCAGAGGGTGGTGCTGGGTCAGCAGTAGAATTCTCACCTTCCATGCAGGAGACCCAAGTTCGATTCCCAGCCAATGCCCCTCACATGCAGCCACCACCCATCTGTCAGTGGAGGCTTGCGTATTGCTATGATGCCAAATGGCTATCAGTGGAGATTCCAGACTAAGACAGACTAGGAAGGAAGGCCTGGCAATCCACTTCTGAAAATCAGCCAGTGAAAACCACATAGGTTCACAAGGTCCGACCCACAACTGATCATGGGGATGGCGCAGGACTGGGCAGAGATTAGCTCTGGGGTGAACAGTATCATCACGAATTGGGGGCCATCTTGACAGCATCTAACAGCCACCACCACCAACGTCTCAGGACAGGGAGAAACAAGAGATTACCCCCACAAACCACACCCTCCACTCCCCTAAAGACCAGATAGCCTTTACTCTGAGACCCTGAAGGAAAGGAAAGCAGAGTAGTCAGGAAAGCCGAGAACCCCCCAGAGCCTAAGGAAGCTCTGCTGAACCCTGATACTAAAGACCTGCCACTCGGCTGAAATATAAATACAGATGCGGTATTCTGCCCACAGTTGCTTCTTAGTCCTCAGTTGATGCGTCGGGCAGCCACCTCCCAGAATGAGCCTTTTGCTAATTGCTGCAATAAGGTAAACTGTTGCATTAAAGGAAAAAACTGGGTTAGGCATCTAGTTAGTGATTAGCAACCCTCGAGTTCTCGGATATCACTCTCTTTTTCAGCAGGTTAATAGATAGGAAAATTAGCAGATAATTTAAATAATGGCTCATTTAACACAACGAGTCCTAATTACATTACCAGCCCAGCTGCTGAGCTCTGCCGGCAGGAGAAGCCAAAGCAGCACAGCACCGCCTCTCTGGCCTCGCTGCTCTGCGCTGTTTGCCCGCAGTTATTACGTGTGATTGTAGGCGCTGATTTTGCTAATCAGGTTCTTTCGGCGCATCGATTCTAGAAATGAGGCTCATTTACTTCAACACGCCTTGTTGAAGAAAGCAAAAATAATTGCCACACGCCATTTCTCCACAATCTAAAATTAACATTGTTTTTATAAAGGAGGAGAAAAAATTGTTTTCAAAGAGCTCTGCTAAACACAAACAGATGTTACAGAACTCAGCTAAGACGTGCCTGATGATACAATTTATCCAGGCTCTGTGCATCCATGAGCGCAGGTGAGTGTGGATAAGTGTGGAAGTGCATGTGTGGGTGGGTGTGAGTGTGTGTGTAAGTGTGGGTGAGTGTGTGTACGTGGTGAGTATGGATGAGTGTGTGAGTGTATGTAGGTAAGTGTGTGAGTGTGAATGAGTGTGTGCGTGAGTGTGTGCATGCATCACCAACCCAAAAGCAAACCCACTGCCATAGACTTGATTCCGACTCATAGCGACCCTATAGGACAGAGCAGAACTGCCCCACAGGGTTTCCAAGGCTGTAGTCTTTACAGAAGCAGACTGCCGCATCTTTCTCCCGCGGAGCCGCTGGTGAGTTCGAACCACTGACCTTTCAGTTAGCAGCTGAGCACTTAACCACTGCACACCAAGGTTCCCTGTATGCATCACAGGGCTCTTAATAGAAAAACACATGTTGAGAGACACAGGGTTTCCAGGTTCCTTTTGGGAAAAGCACCACTGCTGAATGATGATGGGGGGAGAGTAGAGGCTCAGTTCTACTCTGACACACATGGAGTCTCCATGAGTTGGCATCGGCTCCATCACAACTGCTTTTGGCCTGATTTCTGATCACGGAGATAGTCCTCCACTAAATGCTTACGGTTTAGCAGGTGAAGACCGGCTGTGGAGGGTGACATACAGCGAGCAGTATTTAGGGTACAGGAGGGTTGGCGTGGAAGTCCCTGTTTCAAGAACTTTAAACTGCTCAAAGCCTCACCCCAAAACTGGAATCCCTTTGCACACGGGAGCTGCTGCGGCCTCTGCAGATGACACCTTGTCACTGAGGTGGCAGGATCGTTATGGAGGTGGAGGGGAATACCTCCCTAACTGTACACCCAGAACCTCAAAATGTGATTTTATTTGGAAATGGGGTCTTTGCGGATGTCATCAGTTCAGATGAGGTCATACTGGATTGGGGTGGGCTCTCTATCCAATGACTGGTGTCCTTGTAAGAAGACACAGAGAGACACACGGGGAGAGGACCACGTGACAATGGAGGCAGGGACCAGAGTGATGTGGCCACAAGCCAAGGGACACCAACAACCACCAGAAGCAGACTGGGAGAGAGGCATGGGGCAGATTCTCCCTCAGAGAGAGCCTCCAGAAGGAACCAACCCTGCCCACACCTCGAATCCGGACCTCGGGCCACTGGAACCGTGAGAGAATAGATTCCTGTTGTTTTAAGCCACCAAGTGCCACAGGAAACTAACACACTAATCAAGCTTTAAAACCTTTAAAACAATCCATTTCTGTTATTTTAAGAGTGGATTTCTAAGGTGGGGAGATTTTATCATGAACTCATAACCCCAAATCTCTGAATATTTTGGCAACTATGTCCATTCACACTATTCTAGCTTCAAGTTCATTTTCCACCGATGGTCCCAGGATACATCCTGCACATACTCTGTAATAAAGAAAGTGGAACCGCATGAAAAATACTGGCTCTAGGGGCTGTCAAGAGCCCTGGTGGTGCAGTGGTTAAGTGCTCAGCTGCTAACCGAAAGGTCAGCAGTTCGAACCCACTAGCTGCTCCACAGGAGAAAGATCCATAAAGATTTCAGCCTTGGAAACCCAATGAGGCAGTTCTACACTGTCCTATAGGGTCGCTATGAGTCGGAATCGACTCGATGGCAGTGGGTTTAGTTTGGTTTTGAGGAGTTGTTAGACCTGGACTTGAATCCTGGCTTAACCGCTGTCATGGATTGAATTGTGTCCCCAAAAAATATCTGTCAACTTGGCTAGGTCATGATTCTCAGTATTGTATGACTGTCTACCATTTTATCATCTGATGTGATTTCCCTATGTGTTGTAAACTTTATCACTACGATGTAATAAAATGGATTAGCGAAAGTTATACTGATGAGGTCTGTAAGATTAGATAGTGTCTTCAGCCAATCTCTTTTGAGATATAAAAGAGAGAAGCGAGCAGAGAGACATGGGGACCTCATACCACCAAGAAAGCAGTGCCGGGAGCAGAGAACGTCCTTTGGACCTGAGGTTCCTGCGCTGAGATGCTCCCAGACCAAGGGAAGACTGATGCATCACAAGGACCTTCCAGAGAAGCCCCCAGACCAAGGGAAGACTGATGCATCACAAGGACCTTCCTCCAGAGCCGACAGAGAGAGAAAGCCTTCTCCTGGAGCTGATGCCCTGAATTTGGACTTGTAGCCTACTCAACTGTGAGAAAATAAATTTCTCTTTGTTAAAGCTATCGACTTGAGGTATTTCTGTTATAGCAGCACTAGATAACTAAAGACAACCTCCTATTGGCTGGGGAGCCTCAGGCAAATCACACACCCTCTCTGAGCCTTGGAGTCGTCATCTGTAAAACAGGGATAACAGAGTGTTGCTGTGAGGAACACGTGAGATAGCATATTTGTAATGCACCTAAAATAGTGTATTACACTATTGGAAATTAAAATTACATTTTAATGTCTCAAGTAGGAATGGTGTGACTTGGTTTTCCCTCTTGTTGGAGGCTCACTTCTCCAATACATCAGTGTATCAGACATGGCATGTGAATTGAACTGTGTCCCCTGAAGTGATGTGGAGGTCCTAACCCCTGTAGCTGTGAATGTGACCTTGTTTGGAAACAGGGTTTTGTTTTTTTTTTTTTCTTGATTTATTAATGAGCTCATGCTGGAGTAGGTAGGTTCCTAAACCTAATCGGATCTGCGTGGGGTCATATAAAGAGGAGTGGGGGTTCAGCGGGAGGGCTCTCCCCTTCCATGCGGGAGACGCAGTTTTGACCACCAGCCAAGGTGCCGCATGCACAGCCACCACCTGTCCATCAGGGGAAGTTTGCCTGTTGCTGTGATGGTGAACGGATTGCCGTGCAGCTTCCAAACCAAGATGGACTAGAAAGAAAAGCCTGGTGATCTACTTACAAAAATCAGCCAGTAAAAATCCTATGGATCATAACAGTCCCCTCCTCAGCCGATCGTGGGGATGGTGCAGGACTGAGCAGCATTTTGTTCCACTGCGCGTGGGGTCACCATGAGTCGGGGGTGACTCGGTGGCAGCTAACAGTAACAGACACAGAAAGAGATACGCAGGGGGAAGGTGCTAGGTAAAAATGGAGGTAGATTTATCTACAAGCCCAGGAATGCCAAGGATTGCCAGCAGCTACTAGAAGCTGAAAGAGAGAAAGAAGAACCTTCCCCTAGAGCTGACACCCTGAATTCACACTCCTCGGCTCCAGAACTGTGAGGAAATAAATCCCTACTCTTTGGTATCTGTGGTATTTTTGTCACGGCAGCCCCGGGAAGCTAAGACCAAACCAGCCGCTGTGGAATCAGCTCCACTCACGGCGACCCCACGTGTGACAGAGTAGAACTGTGCTCCATAGTTTTCTATGGCTGATTTTTCAGAAGTAGATCACCAGGCCTTTCTTCCGAGGTGCCTCTGTGTGCTTCGAACCGCTAACCTTTCAGTTAGTAGCTGAGTGCTTCACTGTTTGCACCACCCACGGGCTCCTTAGAAACTAAGACCACGTGTATCAACTATCTTCCAGCTCTTCATCTCTACTTTCCATGTGACTGCTAGTCCGGGCGCAGGCTGGAGTGGACAGGATGGCACGGGGACCCTGACAGTCATCACAGCAGTGCGCGGAGCTGGCCCCAGCTGAGTGGTGCTGAGATGGGCGTGATGGTGTGATGAAGCCTCTGGGCATGGACTGCGCTGCTGGGCACAGGGCACATGGCTGGAACAAGATGAGTTCCACCCAGGATGGCTCCAGTCTCAGGCAGATGTACGCTCTTGCGCTCTGTTCACTCCACTCCCCACACTCCTGCTTTCCCTTCGTTTCTCCTCCATGTCCACGAGCCTCTGTGTCCTGAATGTTCCACTCCCACAATCTTCTCTGAAGCTGTCCATATGGCTCCTTCTCTCTCCACCTCCCTGGACAACACCAGGGGCTTTGTACCACGGGCTCTGAGCACAGCACCCAGCACATCAGTAAGCGCTCGATAAATGTCGAATGGGTAAATAAGTGCATAAGCGGTGACCAAATGTCACTGACGCCAGCCTGTCCCAAGAGACCTTAGTCCAGTTAGGCTGAGCTCTCCAGCTGGGTCTTCTCGGGGTCTGGTGCTCTCTCCTTCCTGGTCCTTGAGTTCCTAGGTCCCACAGTCACAGTGACTCCTCTGGCTCTGAGCTTCCGCTTCCACACACCTCCCAATTCCCCTTGCACGTCACCTCCAGTGGGTGTTCCTGTCCCTCTACTGGCACCTCCTTGGTATGGGAACCTCATCCTTTCACTGATTGCTGACCCAGGCACCTGAGAGAGAGGCAGGCCTCCTGGAGACTGGGAGTGTGTGGTGTAACCTGGCAGAAACACACACAGGGTCAATACCCCTGTTTGGAGCAGTCCTCAGCCACCAGTGCCCACCATGAGGTCCTGCTCTGCCCTCCTGCTGCAGGCTGGTTTAGCTCTCCACCTCCAGGCTGGCTCTCCTTTCAGGGAACACTCCTAATGCAACTGCTGAACAAGGTGGGACTGTTTGAGCCCACCTTTGAGCACCCTGGAGAACGTTGAAGATTTCCCTCCTCTCTTCCTGTACCAGTGACCCAGGGCTGTCGTGACAGAGTGTCACAGGCTGGGTGGCTTCAAACAACAGAAATTTATTCTCTCACACTTTTGGAGGCCAGAAGTCCAACACCAAGATGGCGGCAGGGCTGCGCTCCTTCCAAAGGCTCTGCAGGAGAATCCTTCCTTGTCTCTCCAGCTTCTGGTGTTTGCTGGCAATTCTTGGCATTCCTTGGCTTGTGGCTGCTCATCACTCCAATCTCTGCTTCCATCTTCACGTGGCTGTCTTCCCTCTCTGCCTATCTCTGTGTCTCTTCTCCCCTTTTATACGAACACCAGTCATTGGATTAGGGCCACCCTACTCCAGTATGACCTCAACTTAACTAATCACATCTGCAAAGATCCTATTTCCAAACAAGGTCACAGGATTTAAACGTATCTTGTTTGTGGGACATGAGTCAACAGACAACATTCTCAGCCAGCTCCTGCAAGGGAAGGAGCAGAGAGATTATTTCCCACAGGGAGGAATGATGACTAACTGTCGGGGAGTTTCAACGTTCTTTCTACCCCTGCAGAAGACACCGTGTGGGAGATCCTGTGTGTGCCACCCCAGGCCGTCTCCCCTTGGTGAGGAGGGCATGCTGTCCAGGTACAAGGAGAGTGGTCAGTTGGTCCTCTCATCCAAGGTCACCCTTCCTGGGGACCACCCACATCTAATGACAGCTCAATACCAAAGAATAATCACCTGGTCATCTTGGCCCAACTCAGGACAACCTTCAGGGCCATTTGAGCCCCCCAGCTCTGTGGGGTCGGCCAAGGTTGTCTTTGGGCTTCACACCAGCTCTGCCCACTCCTGCTCACTTCCACCCCCTTCCATGGGTGTAGGTCCCAAGAGTACACCACGAACATTCTACAGCTAAACTCCACTCAAGTATGCTCCCAGGAGCCCAGCCCATGACTCCCCTCTTTACAGAAAGAATGACTAATGACTACTTCTCAAAGCGCTTCCTTCTGAACATAATGTACCAGACGTCTAAACTTGATTCTCAAATGGTAAGTCCCCAAAGCACAAATCTGAGTCTATGTTCCAGAGCAGACCATCCACGTGTCCCACTCAACTGCCAAAGGCCAAGCAGTCACACCTAGTCTCCGCTCTGGCCCCAGGTGGCTCATGGTCATCTTCTGATCTCGATTTGCTCATCTGTAAAATGGACAGATTCATTTCAGCCTTATGTCAGCATGTGTAAGCTCAGTTGCTGCCCTAAGAATTCATTCTGAATTGTTTAGAATACCAGGTCACCCACAGGATGCAGGGATGCCCCAAAAGGCTGGGCAGGATTCCTCTGGCAGAGTCAGCCTGAAGGTCAGCTCCTGGGGGCTCTGACTGGGCACTGGCCTCCAGGCCTCCAAGGACAATTTTTGACAGTAGTGGTATAGACGGAATTGTGTCCTCAAAAAGATACGTTGAAGCCCTAACCCCTGTACCAGTGAATATGACCTTGTTTGGGGAAATAGGGTTTTTCTTTGCAGATAGTATTAGTTATCAGTTAACAAAGTCATATTGAAGTAGGGTGGGTCCTAATCCTAATCCCCCAAGTGGAATCTTAAGAAGACAGGGAAACAGAGTCACACACAGGGGAAGACAGCATGTAAGGGTTCCTTTCCAAGCCAAGGAACGCCAAGAAATGCCCAGGGCTACAGAAACTGGAATAGACAAGCCAGGATTCTCCCTGGAGTAGAGAGAGAGAGACTCATCCTGCTGACATCCTGAATTCAGGCTCCTCACCTCCAGACTGTGAGACAGTAAATTTCTGTTCTTTCAAGTCATCCACTTTGCGTTACTTTGAAATGGCCAGACTAGGCAACAGGGACAAGTAGTGTAGCAAAAGCATTACAGCACACTTGGAAAAGAAAAAGAGGAAACACAGGGACCCCCAACACCCTAATCATGCTGAGTCCCTGGGTTTCCAGTCCTTGACCACGTTCTTATATGTGGGTACACGTTTGATTCTTGACTTGCTTCACCTCATATTCTAGGGATCCCTGTATCCTTTGAGGCTGCTGAGAATCAGACACGACGTCCACATGCAAATGCTTCCTGTCTCAGTCATCTAGTGCTGCTATAATAGAAATACCACAAGTGGATGACTTTAACAAAGCGAAATTATTCTCTCACAGTCCGGTAGGCTACAAGTCCAAATTCAGGGCGTCATCTCCAGGAGAAGGCTTTGTCTCTCTGTCAGCACTAGAGGAAGGTCCTTCTCATCAATCTTCCCCTGGTCTAGGAGCGTCTCAGCGCAGGAACCCCGGGTCCAAAGGACGTGCTCTGTTCCTGACACTGCTTTCTTGGTGGTATGCAGTCCCCATATCTCTCCACTCACCCCTCTCTTTTATATCTCAAGAGATTGCCTCAGGACACAATCCAATCTTGTACATTGAGTCCTGCCTTACTAACACAACTGCCACCCATCCTCCTTCATTAACATCATAGAGGCAGGATTTACAACATATATGAGATCACACAATACTGGGAATCATGGCCCAGCCAAATTGATACACACATTTTTGGGGGGGCATAATTCAATCCATGACACTTCTCTTCCTAATAGACAAGGTCTCCGAGGCCCCCCGGGTGTGGCCGCTGGTCCAGGGCTGCCCGGCCACGACCCCAAGCCAGGGACAGAATCAGGCTCCATTTCACGTGTTGGGCTCAGGGTTCACAGAGCAGCTGGGTCACATCTGAAGGCAGCTGGCTGTTTGCCAGGCCGCACAGGGTGGCATCTTCAGGGAAAAACCACAGTCCAGGACCTGGCCTCTGCCTTGTGGGGGCAGAAATCAAATGTGGACTGAGGGAGGCTGCCCACCAGCAGCTTCGCATCAGTCAAGCCTCCAGAGGTGGAGAGCTGGAAGACAGGAAGTGGTTATCCTTTGCAAGCGGATATTCAGTGACAGGTGGGCTGGATGCTTATATCTGCCTGACCAGCCGCTCTCTCGCTTTGTCTCACTCTCTCTCTGTAAGCAACCTCCTGGGGTGGCGGGTGGGGGGTCTGCCTGGTAGCAGAAAGCTGGAGGTTCAAACCCACCCAGAGGTACTTCGGAAGAAAGACCTGGCAATCTGCTTCTGAAAGGTCACAGCCATGCAAACCCTATGGAGTACAGTTCTACCGTGCACACATAGGGTTGCCAGGAGTCAGAATCAACTTGACAGCAACTGGTTTGGTTTGGTTTTGGTCGGCAGGGATGGGGGGAGGCACCAGGAGACAGCTAGGGTGGCGGAGAAAGGCAAGGAGGGCCCCCTTCCCACGGAGGATGAGGCTGACGCAGCCCTCCCCAGGGCTGTGGAGCCTCCCTCTGCGCCTCCGAGGTTACACAATGTCTGCTAACAGGATAGGATCCTACTGGTTGAGGAATGAAGACGCATATTTTAACAGTCATGTGTGAGAGTCACAAGGTTGGAGCTCAGTCACTGATGCCAATAAAATAAGGATCCTCTTTCCCATGGAAAAGAAAATTCACACTAAACTGCTTTTAAGAAAGCAAACTATGAAAAAGGACAAAAGAAGCTTTGTCCGCATATTTTGGTGACAGCGGGGGAGGGGAGTGTGGGCAAGTAGGAGAACATTTCTGTTAGGCAAGCTGGCCTTTTCCCTCCCAAAGAGACCGCTAAAGACACTCCCAGAAGACTCCATTACACATTTCCAGGGATTTTAGGAGATGCCACTTGTCTTAGTCATCAAGTGCTGCTGTAACAGAAATACCACAAGTGGATGGCTTTAACAAAGAGAAGTTTATTCTCTCACAGTCCAGTAGGCTACAA
>NW_004444138.1:4164625-4175649 GCF_000243295.1 Trichechus manatus latirostris | reverse complement strand
CTGTTCTGTAAGCCTTCACCTGAAGTACAATAAAATATTAAAAAAAAAAAAAAAAAAAAAAGAGATTGGCTTAAGACACTATCTAATCTTGCAGACCTCATCAGTATAACTGCCGCTAATTCATCTTATTACATCATATTGATAGAGTTTACTACACATAAGGAAATCATATCAGATTACAAACTGGTACACAATCATACAATACTGGGAATCATGACCTAGCCAAGTTGACAGATATTTCTGGGGAACACAATTCAATCCACAACACCACTATACCTAAAAAATCGACCCTTTCTGCATATTTTCTGAAAAAACTTAAATAGATTCTTATCAAAGGTGTAATGTCTTACCTCTCAAGATCTTTCTGGAGTTTCACTACACACTTTCTTTGGCTCAACAGCTGGTAACTGTGATTGCAAAGCCATTTCCGACCTGAACTTGCACCAAAAGGAAGTGGGATGAACTTCACATGGGTTCCGAACACTCAAAAGCTGCCACAGTTTTTAGCAAAGGCTAAAAATCAAAGACAAAATACATACGCTTGCTGCAAGAAACCAAAATCCAAACCCGCTGCCGTCGAGTCGATTCCGACTCACAGAGACCCTGTAGGACAGAGTAGAACTGCCCCATAGGGTTTCCAAGGAGCGGCTGGTGGATTTGAACTGCCAACCTTTGGTTAACAGCTGAGCTCTTAACCACTAGTTACTGTATTTTTTGTAAATAACATGTCCATGAAAATAACGTGCCTACACATACAACATGCATATCATGCTTAGGAAAATAATGTGTAAGTGGGCTGTGCGGTTGGCAAAAGAAAAAAAACGAATAATTTGCATTTTATTTGCACAAAAATCTTTTTCAATAAACATTTAGTTGTTCAATATTTATTGCAATTTAAATCCTAAGTTTCAGGCAAAGGCATAGATACCTCTTAACAACATTGATTTCTATGCATGAGCATGTTCAAGGGTAATGACTGATAATCTGAGAATGCTAATACCCATCGGAATGTGGAATGCAGGGACCCAGCTTTACAATGAAACCTTCTTAAATCTAAAATGTTATCGCTGTTTCACACGAGCAGGTGGCTCCCGTTAGGGGGCCATGGAGCTGAAGGAGCTCTCCCCTGGCACAGTGGTTGACAGCGTGGCTGCTGACCAAGAGGTCAGCGGTTCATAGCTACCAGCTGCTCCTTGGAAACCCTATGGGGCAGTTCTACTGTGTCCTATAGGGTCGCTATGAGTTTGAATTGACTTGATGGCAGGGGGTTTGGTTTTTGTTTGGTATTAAGGCAGAAAGGAGCCCTGGTCGTGCAGTGGTTAAAGCGATCGACTGCTAATTGGCTGCTAAGTGAAAGGTCGGTTGTTGGAAACCACCAGCAGCCCCGCGGGGGAAAGATGTGGCAGTCTGCTTCCATAAACATTACTGCCTTGGAAACCATATGGGTTGCTATGAGTCAGAATCGACTCAACGGCAGTGTTTTTTTGGTTGGATTAAGGCAGAAGATCAGCATTCTCTTTCATAAGGAGTTTTAAGGAACAATCACTAACCAACTGACCATAAGACCGGTGAGGGACAGAGCAGAATCAACTGCAGACAGCAGATGTGAGGTTTACACGCTGAATTAAAACTTGAATGTCCCAACTCTTTCCTCTGGCCACTCAACACACTCGAAAAACAAAACAGAGGTGGAAACCACAGAAATGTCCATCAACAGATGAATGGATAAACAAAATGTGGTACCCACATACAATGGAATATGACGCCAGCCCTAATGAGAAATGAAGTCCTGGTGAATGCATAGATGAACCTTGAAAACATGCTCAGTCAGATAAGTCAGTCGCAAACCGTATGATCTCACTTACATGAAATAAGCAAAGATATAGAAACCAAGGATTATTGGTGGTTGCTGGGGGTGAGAGGGAGGGGGGAAGGAGGAGTTTTTGCTTAGAGGCACTGAGTTTATGTTAATAGTGGTGGAATGATTTGGAAAAGGATGGTAAGAACCATTGCACAACTTGAAGAATGTAATCAATGTTCCTGAATTGTCCGTGTAGAAATTGCTGAGATGGGGTATGTTTTGTTAGGTATATCTGTACCACAATAATAAAAAACAACTCCCTTTGTATAGCATATTTGTCAAGCTAATATAATCCATTCTGATACTGTGTCAAACAGAATAGAATTAGGAAGGTAAACCTCCTAAATAGGCAGTGGACTGCCAATCACAATCCATTATTTTGAATTCTGCATACAGTTAATGATCCTACTATATTTAAAAGTGACATCCTGAATGGTCTTGCTAGGTTAATCTCCTGGGATGTATACTTTCTGAAAATATATCTGAAATACTGATCTATCTGCACCTATCACTAATTGTTTTGAAAGCAGAAAATGTGATTTAAATCCTGTGTCAGACAAAGGCACAAACATCTTAGCAACGCTGATTACTATATATGAGCGTGTTAAAGGGTTGTTGTTGTTAGATGCCATGGAGTCAAGGTAGACTCATAGTGACCCCATGTGACAAAGTAGAACTGCCCCATAGGGTTTCCTAGGCTGTAATCTTTCCAGGAACTGATTGCCAGGTCTTTCTCCTGCAGAGTCATTGGGTGGGTTCGAACCACTAACCTTTCAGTTAGCAGTAGAGCGCTTAACTGTTGAGCCACCAGGGCTCCTTATGTTACTTATGTTAAAGGGTAATGACTGATAACCTAAGAATGCAGAATGCAAGGACCCAGCCTTACAGTGACATTTTCTTAAAATCTACAGCTCTTATCTCTGTTTCCTGTAAATTCTTCAAATGCTGATCTGAGCCGCCCAAACTGGGAATGTCCTAACACAGAAAGGCTATTGTTTTGAATCGGTCACCCTTTGCTAATTTCAGGCCAGACATATATGGCCTCTTTCTATGTGATTTGCAAAAGACTTTGCTATTTTTTTTTTTTTTTTTTGGTAAAACTCATGACATGGGAAAGAAAAAATCTGTTTTAATAGGTATGTGGCGATCAAAGACATCATTCTCTGCTAAGAAGATTTTTTAAAGCTCTTCCAAGTAAATTCTTCTCAGGAAAGACATTAAATCTCCATTGATCTCCATATTTTTATAGCATCCAGATACGGTGAAGGAACGCTACCCAAGAAGAGAAACAATGAATGCATCCCTCTATTACTTCTATGGGAAACCCTGGTGGTATAGTGGTTAAGAGCTATGGCTGCTAACCAAAAGGTTGGCAGTTCGAATCTACCAGGTGCTCCTTGGAAACCCTATGGGGCAGTTCTACTCTGTCCTGTAGGGTCGCTATGAGTCAGAATTGACTCAATGGCAACAGGTTTGGTTTTTTTATTACTTCGATGTCCGTGAAATATAGCTGTTTTCCTAACTGGGACATAGAACATTCACATGGAAATCTTCTGGAACATCTGGAGATGGGAGAAGTCAAGGAAAAAAAAAAATTGCAGCATATTAACCTTGGCAAAATCTCCAACATACACGTGAGAGTCCTTGCGGTGAGTCAATTCCAACTCATGGCAACCCTATAGGACAGCGTAGAACTGCCTCATAGGGTTTTCAAGATGCAGCTGGTGGATTTGAACTGCCAACATTTTGGTTAGCAGCCGAGCTCTTAACCTCTGCACTACCAGGAAAAAATGTGTTTGATGAAGTAGAGATATATACCGATCCATGCTCTAGCTCCTCTCAGTAGGCCCTGGACCCTGCACCCCACCTATCACCCACTCAGGACAGCACACCCCTAATTCTCCCCTCTCTCTTCTAAATCATTAACTTCTCCCTCCTCTACCAGGATCACAGGGAGCCCTGGTAGCACAACGGTTAAGCGCTCAGCTGCTAACCCAAAAAACTTGGCAGTTGGAACCCACTAGCAGCTCCGTGGGAGAAAAGACCTAGGGATCTGCTCCTGTAAAGATCGCAGCCTGTGCAACCCTATGGGGCAGTTCTACTCTGCCACATGGTGTCGCTATGAGTCAAAAATTAACTTGACAGCACACAACACCAGGATCACACCTTCCTACTTACATAGGCTGCCATATTTCCCTTCTTAAGAAGTCGAGTTGGCTCCGACTCATGCTGAGCCCATGTACCACAGGACAAAACGTTGCCCGCTCCTGTTCCATACACAGTATCAGTAGTATGCTCGAGTCAATTGTGGCCACTGTATTTCGAGTGCCCTTCAACCTAGGGGGCTCATCTTCCATCACTATATCAGAGAATATTCAGTTTTCACTGGCTGGTTTTCAGAAGTAGACTGCCAGGCCTTTCTTCCTAGTCTGTCTTCGTCAGGAGGCTCTGCTGAAACCTGTCCACCATGGGTGACCCTGCTGGTATTTGAAATACCGGTGGCACAGCTTCCAGCATCAGAGCAGCACACAAGCCACCAAAGTACTACAAACTGACAGATAAGTGGTGGATTTTAAGAAATAAGGCAACATAAAAACTTTCTTTACCCCATACTTGCCTACAATCAGCCCCTTTCTCTGCTCTCCATTACAGTAAAGCCCTTTGAAAGAGAGGACTGTCCTCGTGGTCCAAATTCTCTCCTCCCTTTCTCAACTGAATCCACCACCCCGTGAAAAACACTGGCCCTCACGTGCCAAAGCTAACCAGTAGGGCTTCTCTTCTTTGGCCTGTCCTGAGATTTGGCACAGTTCATCATTCTCTGCTTCCCCCAGCTTCCAGAACACCACAATGGGCTAGTTCTCCTCCTTCCACCCGGCTGCTCCTTCTCAGGTTCTTTTGCTGATTCCTCCTGAGAATGTTGAATTTTAACTGAACCCTGTGATCCTGGAAAACAGTGATGGTTAAAAGAAATCCCCCCAGCCTTTGAGCTTAGTTTACTGCAAACAACCACCCTTCCTACATGACATAGATAAGGCCCACGGATGCCCCCTTTTTACCAATGACAAGGCCAGGCAAGGACCCTCCCCATTCCCATTCCTGGCCTCATAAATGAGTACCTGAACTGCTTGTCCCACTGATCAGTCAGAACCAAATCCTCATTCACCAGACTTTGGTCCCCTGGTGGAGAAGGCTGACCTCAGCGTAAAGCATTCTGATTTCCTATCCAATGATGTCGCCTGTTCATCCCACTTCCCCACACCTGGGATTTTTCCCTCCCTGTTTGCTCTCAGCTTCTATAAAAGAAAATGCTTTCTCCCTAATCCTTTGAGACGCTTGCAGACCTTATGGCAAGAGTGTTCTCCCTGTTACAATAGATTCCTTACCCTATTATAACAGTCCTCTTCCCCACTTTTCTTTCTGAATAAAGCTTCTCCCTGTCAAAGTCTTGATCTGTTTTTTATTTTATACTCCTCACCCCCCATCCTCTAACTTCTGGGGTGTTCCAGGACCCAGTCTTTGGACCTCACCTCTTCTCTATCTAGACTCACTCTGTCTTAGTCATCTAGTGCTGCTATAACAGAAATACCACAAGTGGATGGCTTTAACAAAGAGAAATTTATTCTCTCACAGTCTAGTAGGTTACAAGTTCAAATTTAGGAAGTCAGCTTCAGAGGAAGGCTTTCTCTCTCTGTCAGCTCTGGAGGAAGGTCCTTGTGATGCATCAGTCTTCCCTTGGTCTAGGAGCTTCTCAGCGCAGGAACCTCAGGTCCAAAGGATGCGCTCTGCTCCTGGCACTGCTTTCTCGGTAGTATGAGGTCCCTCCTCTCTGCTCGCTTCCCTTTCATTTTTATCTCTTGAGAGATGAAAGGTGGTGCAGGCCACAACCCAAGGAAACTCCCTTTATATTGGATCAGGGATATGACCTTAGTAAGGGTGTTACAATCCCACCTTAATGCTCTTTAACATAAAATTACAATCACAAAATGGAGGACAACCACACAATACTGGGAATCATGGCCCAGTCGAACTGATACACACATTTTTGGGGGGACATAATTCAATCCATGACACACTCTATGGTAATTTTATCAAATCTCATGGCTTTAAATACCATCTCTAAACAGCTGACTCTCAAATTTACAACTCTCACCGGGGACCTCTAACCTGAACTCTGATGCCTATTCAGCTACTAATTGATGTCTCATCTTGACTGTTAGAAAAGGCATCTCAATCTTGCCATTTCCAAAACCAAACTCCTAATTTACCCTCCAGATCTATACAATTCTTATCAATAGCAATCCTGCCTCCCCCTTCTCTGACCTCACCTCCTACAACTAACACACCAAGCTCCAGTCACATGGACCCTTGTGGTTCCTCCAACATGTAAGCCCACATCTACCACAGGGCCTTTGCACTGGCTGTTCCCTTTGCCTGGAATATCCTTCACATAGCTCACTCCCTCACTTTCTTCAGGTCTCTGCTCCAATGCTACGTCATTGGAGACACCTTCCCTGGCCATCCTACATAGTTAGTACCACTTTCTCTGTGTTTTAACGTTATGTTCTTCATAGCACCTACTAGCATTTAAATACAATATATTTACTTATTGACTTGTCTGTCTCTCCCCACTAAAATGTAAACAACTAGAAGGCAGGACTTTTTGGTACTGTTGCTCCTTGCTGTTTCCTCTATGCCTAGAACAGAGCCTGGCAAATATTAAGTACTCATTAACTATTTGTTGGGGAGTCCCTGGGTGGTGCAAACACTTAACACACTTGACTGTTAACCGATAGGTTGGAGGTTCAAGTCCACCCAGAATTGCCTCAGAAGGCAGGCCTAGTTATCTACTTCGGAAAAATCGGCCATTGAAAACCCTATGGAGCACAGTTCTGCTCTGACACACATGGGGTAACCATGAGTCAAAGTTGACTTAATGGCAACTGGTGGCTTTAACTATTTGTTGAATGAGTACAGTCATATGTGAATTACAGTAACTGTCTTAGCTGCTCTTTGGAAGAAAATGTGGCAGTCTGCTTCCATAAAGATTACAGCCTTGGGAGAATGAAGAACACCAAAGACACAAGGAAAGTTATTAGCCCAAGAGACAGAAAGGGCCACATAAACCAGAGACTCCATCAGCCTGAGACCAGAAGAACTAGATGGTGCCCAGCTACCACCAATGACCGCCCTAACAGGGAACACAACATAGAGTCCTGGATGGAGCAGGAGAAAGGTGGGGTGCAGAACTCAAATTCTAGTAAGAAGACCAGACTTAATGGTCTGACTGAGACTGGAGGAACTCCAGAAAGCATAGCCCCTGGATTCTCTGTCAGCCCAGAACTAAAACAATATCTGAGGCCAACTCTTCAGACAAAGATTAGACTGGACTATGGGACATAAAATGATACTCGTGAAGAGTGTGCTTCTTAGCTCAAGTAGACACATGAGACTAAATGGGCAGCTCCTTTCCAGAGGTGAGATGGGAAGGCAGAGAGGGTCAGGAGCTGGTTGAATGGACATGGGAAATCAGGGGTGGAAAGGAGGAGCGTGCTGTCACAGTATATGGAGAGCAATTAGGGTCACATAACAATGTATGTATAAATTTTTGTATGAGAGACTAACTCGAATTGTAAACTTTCACTTGAAGTACAACAATAAAATAAAAATAAAAAAAAATACAGCCTTGGAAATCCTATGGGGCAGTTCCACTTTGTCCTATAGGGTTGCTATGAGTCAGAACTGACTCGATGGCAATAGGTAAAGATTTTTTTATCATCCGGACAAGTCCAAGACAGGACCTCCAACTGTTAACAACCACCTGAATTTTAAAACAACCAAGTCTTAGTTTTAATCATTGACAAAGATCCTAAAAAATGCTGGTTTTACCAATCCGTAAAAAATTGATCAGTGTTTGAACTGCCAAAATTAACTCAAACTTTATCTCCTCCACTAGAAAAATAGATTTTCTTCAGGAAAGAGCCTAAGTGCCGACTTTGAAGAAACAATTCACCACATAATTTCCTGAACTCTGATTTATACCCACCAGAGTCCCACAGCCTTCCCATGTATCGTTAACACGCGCCTAACTTGCGTGCCTGTGACACCTCCAGGTTCCTGGGCAAAATGGAGATTTGAGCTGGCTGCTCCATCTAAATCTCCTCTCCCCTGAGGCTGCTAGATTTGAAGATCAATGAACTGCCGAGACAGAGCAGAGACGGTCAGAGTGGCAGCTGAAAGCCTCATACTTTTAAGTGCTAGGTTTTGTACAAAACATTCCAATCCTTTTTGATTCAAGTGCTACGAAGGGCTGACAGTGAGCTGGTCTCAGCGCTGGGGTAATTGGCTATAAAAGAAGCTATAATTTTCTGATTCACCTGAATGTCATGGTTTCACCCCAAGTGGCTGTGTCTTGATTTGTGAAAAACAAATCATCTACACTCTGCAAATAAACATGTTTCTTTTAAAGCTGCCTTTATTGTGAGAAGAGCTGAATGGTTTCTGGCATGCAAAGGATGTTCAGTATGTTTCTGTTATATTAACATTCATTTACCAAAGGAAAAAAAAGACTTAATCAGACAAATATTTTTATGGTCCAGAAAATAAGGCACAGGGACAATTCTACCTCCGAAGACCTTCCTCCCTCAACTCACTCCTATCAGCATAAAATGGTCTGTAAGTGATGCTGATGGAATAGGAAGAGTGGGTGTCTTAGTTTCCTGGGGCTGCTGCAACATAGGACCCCATACTGGGTGGCTCATAAGAACAGAAATTTATTCTCTCTCAGGCCAGGAGTCTGAATCAGGGTGTTGGCCGCGTTAATTCCTGGGAGGCTCTGAGGAAGAAATCTGTTCCCTGCCTCTCTCCTAGCTTCTGGGGATGGCTGGCAATGCTTGGAGTTCCTTGACTTGAAGACACGTCACTCCAATCTCTGCCTCCGTCTTCACACAACCATCATCCCTCTGTGTTTCTTCTCCTCTTTTATTAGGACACCACTCAATGGATTAGAACCCACTCTACTCTAGGATGACCTCATGTTAGCTGGTAACACCTCAAAGACCTTTTTTCCAAACAAGGTGTCTTAGTCATCTAGTGCTGCTATAACAGAAATATCACAAGTGGATGGTTTCAACAAAGAGAAATTTATGCTCTCACAGTCCAGTAGGCTACAAGTCCAAATTCTGGGCATCAGCTCCAGGAGAAGGCTTTCTCTCTCTGTCGCCTCTGGAGGAAGGTCCTTGTGATACATCAGTCTTCCGTTGGTCTGGGAGCTTCGCTGTGCAGGAATCTCAGGTCCAAAAGATGCGCTCTGCTCCCAGCACTGCTTTCTTGGTGGTATGAGGTTCCTGTGTACCTGTGCTCACTTCTCTCTTTTATATCTCAAAAGAAATTGGCTAAGACTATCCAATCTTGTAGACCTCATCAGTATAACTGCTGCTGATCCATCTTATTACATCATAGTGATAGAGTTTACAACACATAAGCAAATCACATTAGATTACAAACTGGTACAGAATTATACAATACTGGGAATCATGACCCAGCCAAGTTGACAGACATTTTTGGGGGACACAATTCAATCCATGACACAAGGTCATGGTCACAGGTATGGGATTAGGACTTCAACATATCTTTTTGGGGGACAGAAGTCAATCCATAACAGTGGGGGATGTGGGATGTCCTTGCAGGAGAAAGCCGAGCGAGGTGGGGTGAGATGCAGATAGAGGCCAGAGTTGGAAAAGACACGCATGTTAAAACCTCGTCATGAGCGGGATGGAAAGGAGGGCTGGCCAGGCCCAACGCAGGGATAAGGCCCTGAGACCCTGCGGACAACATGGTCCCCATCTGAGAACCAGGTGTGGGGCAGTGGGCATCCATTCACCAAACATTCAAGTCCAGAGTGACAGGAGACTGTTGTGAAGACAGTGGGTTCAGCAACAATACAAGTAAAAAAAACACTTGAGCAGACACCATGGTTTCTGCAATACCAAAAAACAAAAACCAGTTGGCATTGAGACTATTACGGCTCACGGCGACTCCATGTGTGTCAGAGTAGAACTGTGCTTTCAGAAGCAGATTGCCAGGCCTTTCCTCCAAGGTGCCTCTGGGTAGATTCAAATCACAAACCTTCTGGTTAGTAGTTGAGTGCTTAACTGTTTGCACCACCCAAGGACTATGATTTCTGTGACGTTGTTGTTGTTAGCTGTTGTCCAGTCAACCCCCAACTCATGGTGACCCCATGTGTTATAGAGCGGAACTTCTCCATAAGGTTTTCTTTGCTCCTGTAATCTTTACAGGAGCAGATTGCCAGGTCTTTCTTCCGCGAAGCAGCTGAGTGAGTACAAATCACCAACCTTCAGATTAGCAACCAACTGCAAACTGCATGTACATTTTTAAAAAAAGGTGGGAGGCCTTCGCTCAAGTACCTGGCTCCGTGTGCCATCTTTGCTTCTTCCTGAGGGGTTGCGGAGCTCCGTTCAAGTGTGGAGCTGCTTCCCGGTTTGGGCTGCTGTGCTGGTGGGATCCCAGGGCTTTTATTCGTTTGTTTGTTTTGAATTGTTTGATTGTTTTCTTTTCCTTTTCTTGAGTTGGGAGCCCTTTCTGGCCAGGCTGAGCTGTGTGGCAGGGAGACGCCCCTTCGGCTTCCACAGACATGTAGAGGGATCCCTGAGGGCATTTCTTTTTATGTTGGTTTTTTTTTGTTTGTTTGTTATATGTTTTTGTTTCTTTGAGGGCCTTTCTTGTTTTTTTTTTTTAATTTGTTTTGTTTTCTTTTCCCTCCTTTTCCCTTTTTGTCTTTCTTAATTGCCCAGTTTCTCGACTCTCTGTATCTTCCTTCTCTTTCTGTTCCCTGAATACCTGGCATTGCATACCTCTACGCCTTCTAGCCAGGCTGTACTGCAACACCTGAGAGCGACTTCTCCAGACCTCATAGCTGCACCGGTGGAATCCCTGGGAACTTCGTTGTTCTTTAACATTTCTGATTCTTATTTATTCATTCTTTTCTTTTCTTCCGCCTCCCCTTTCTCTTTTTCTCCATTTCATAGTCTCTCATCTCTCCACTCCAACGGCAAGCTCCCCTAGCATTCCTTTTTCTTTGTTTGTATGTTTTTGGCTCCTGTTCCTCTCTCCTCTCTCCCATATCCATCTTAGCTCCGTGCATAAC
>NW_004444138.1:4130156-4157919 GCF_000243295.1 Trichechus manatus latirostris | reverse complement strand
GACCAGATTTACTGGCCTAAAGGAGACTGGAGAAACCCCGAGAGTATGGCCCCCAGACACTCTTTTAGCTCAGTGGTGAAGTTACCTCCGAGGTTCACTGCTCAGTGTGGGAGTGGACAGCCCCGTAAAACCAAATGAGACTAACGAGGTACAGGAGTCCAGTGACAAGGGTCAGAAAGCAGAAGGGGACAAGGAAACTGGTGATAGGGAACCCAAGGTTGAGTAAGGATATTGTTGATGTGTTGTGAGATTGTTAACCATTGTCATAGGGCAACATTTCTAGTAACTGTTAAATGAGAAACTATTTTGTTCTATAAGCCTTCATCTTCAGTGAGAATAACAGCACAATTGGAAGAGCGTAGTCAATGTCACTGAACCGTGCATGTAGAAATTTTTGAAATGGCGTATCTTTGGCTATGTGTATTTTCACCAAACAAAACAAGAGGTTGAGAAGTTAGAGGGTTAATATGTTGTGGGGTTGTTAACCAATGTTATAAAACAACATGTGTACTTCTGTTTCATGACAAACTATTTGTTCTGTAAGCCTTCACCTGAAGTACAATATGTTATAAAACAGCATGTGTACTTCTGTTTCATGACAAACTATTTGTTCTGTAAACCTTCACTTGAAGTACAATAAAAAAAAATTAATTAATTAAAAAATAAAAAAGGTGGGAGGGGAGTGTTAATATTCCACTCATGGGGCTAACTGGAAAGAGGGGCAAACTATGTCATACATAGGCACTGCATGGTGATCACTGCTGAGGTTGATACTTGCAGTTTAGGTAAAGCGTTACACTATAAAATTCTATTCTGGGATTACTTTGGTAGAAGAGCTTATTAAAAAAGCAACAGGTGAATTCTCCGGAAGGCCACGTGTCAGGAACAAACAGGTGAATGAACAAATGGATAAATATTTACTGAGCTCTGTGATAGTTCAGGAACTGCCCATAGACTCAGCTCATCGACGGGCAGTCTTTCTTCAATCAGATAAAGCCCTAATTCCTTACGGGGCTCCAGAATTGGGAGAGACTAGGGACTTCAAAATTTTTTTGATAAACTGCACCTCAGGAAAAATATTTTTGAGTACTCAACTCCTTCATATGTATTTATCTATAGCCTATGCAATGCACATTATGAAACTTATACTCAAGAGGCAGCGTGCCACAGTGGTTCAGATCACACGTGCAGGCCCACCTGGGTTCAAATCCTGGCGCTGCCCTTTATGAGCTGTGTGACCTCAGCAGTGTAATCATTCTGTGCCTCAGTCTCCCCATCTGTAAAATGAGGATAATGAATAATACATTTCCATCTTTCCTCATTTCAATCGGTAGCTCTAGCAAACAAACCAGAAAACATCCTTTATCTCTCTAGTTTGTTTATTTTTTCTTAAAGAAACTGAAATTCTTTAGAAGAAGATTTTTAAATAGAAAATTCTGTTTCTAGGTTTAAAGGTGTCCAAGTTTTTATAGGTAGCAGAGCTACATCATTCTTAAAAATAAAAATCCAATAATGATGGAAACATTTACAGATATCATCTTCAAAGGACTCTCTCGATAGCGGGAGTTTCTTTTGCAAAGCTGTTTCTCACTTGGTGTCAAAACATCACCTTAAAGATGGAAATAATCCAAGTGTCCATCAACAGATGAATGGATAAACATAATGTGGTCTATCTATACAACGGAATATTACTCAGCCATGAAGAGAAATAAGGTTCTAATACATGCTACAACACAGATGAACCTCAAAAGCATTACCCTGAATGAAATAAGTCAGACACAAAAGGGCGAATATTGTGTGGTCCCGCTTATATGGACTATCCAGAACAAAAACCCATTGCCGTTGAGTCAATTCCAACTCATAGCGACCCTACAGGACAGAGTAGAATGGCCCCATAGAGTTTCCAAGGAGTGCCTGGTGGATTCGAACTGCCGACCTTTTTGGTTAGCAGCCATAGCTCTTAACCACTATGCCACCAGGGTTTCCATGGACTATCTAGAATAGGCAAATACATAGAAACGGACAGCAGATGAGTGATTACCAGGCATTGAGGGGAGGGGAGAAGGGTATTATTACTTCCGGGGTACAGGGTTTCTGTTTGGGGAGATGAAAAATTTTGTAAATAGTGGTGATGGTCTCACAACATTGTAACTGCAATTAACACCACTGAATTGTACACTTAAAAATGGTCACAATGGCAAATTTTTTACATTATAGATACTTATTACAATAAAAAAAAAATTTTAATCACCTTAAGGGGACATGTTTTAACTGAGTGTACACATGAGTTTTTTTAATATCTGCTAAGCAATATATCACTTGTCATCACAATAAAAGACAGCAAACCTGGAACTTTGACTTCCTGGGAAATAAGAGCATGTAACTCATCTTTAGAGATCTTGTTTTTTAAAACAAACCAAATCGATGATGTTTTGAAGCATGAAAAAGGATGCAACAGGCTGCAGGCACAGAATACTCACAGGAGCGGCTGGCGTATTCACTAAGCGTAGAATAAGGTCCCCTCGGTGTGGCCCCATCACCAGGGACTAGGTCACCTAGTTAACAGACCAAACTAGGCTACCCATGTCCACCTGTGTACCACAGTTTAGTAAAGCTTTATTGTTATTATCTTAGGTAAAAAAATAAATAAATAAAATGCAGACGTCCTAAAATTCTCTTTTGTACCCCAGTGGGTCATCCTGTGCACCAGTGGATGTGTACGCCCCAACTTTAATGAGTTGAATAGTGTCCCTCCCAAATTCTTGTCCATCTGGCATCTCAGAATGTGACCTTATTTGGAAACAGGCCCTTTGCTGATGTCATTAAGACGAGATGGACTGACACAGTGGCTGCAACAATGGGCTGAAACATAGCAACGATTGTGAGGATGGCACAGGATCAGACCGTGTTTCGTTCTGTTGTGCGTAGGGTCGCCGGAACTGACTTGACGGCACCTAACAACAACGACAACATACGGGATTAGGTGGTGTCTTGTAAGGACAGAGATTTAAAGACATAGAGGAAGCACAGAAAAGAAGGCCATGTGAGGATGGAATCAAAAATTGGAATGATGTTGCCACAAGCCAAGGAACACCAAAGATTGCTGGCAGCCACCAGAAGTTAGGAAGAGACGAGGAGGGATTCTTCTCTAAAGCCTTCAGAGGGACCAGGGCCCTGCTGAGACCTCAATTTCAGACTTCTAGTCCCCAGAACTGTGACAGAATACATTTCTGTTGTTTTAAGCCACCTAGTTTGTGGTATTTTGTTACACTGGCTCTAGGAGACTCAGACATCAACTTGGAGACATCTGTCCTGGACAATCTCTCAAAAGAAACACATGTGCTATATCCCCCTTTCTTAGATGGACAGTAACATGTTTTACTCTCTTTTCTCCAGCTTGCCTTTTTACTTGCAGCATTTAAAGGTATTCCTCATTTACAGCTGCATGGTACTCCATGGTATAGCTACATTGTTGCTGGTTGCCGTCGAGTTGACTCATAGTGACCCCATGTATGACAGAACAAAACATTGCCCCATCCTGCGCCATCCTCACAATAGTAGGTATGCTTGAGCCCCTTGCTGCAACCACTGTGTCAATCCATCTCGTTGAGAGCCTTCCTCTTTTTTGTTGACCCTCTACTTTCCAAGCATGATGTCCTTTTCCAGGATCTGGTTTCTCCTGATAAATGTCCAAAATAAGTGACACAAAGTCTCACCATCCTCATTTCTAAGGAGCACTCTGGTTGTACTTCCTCCAAGACAAATCTGTTCATTCTTCTGGCAGTCGATGGTATAGTCAATATTCTTTGCCAACACAGATGTACCATACTGTATTCAACCAGCTTCCCCCTCGATGGGCATTTGAGATGCTTCCAATCATTTCCTATTACAAGCAGCACTACAATGAACAGTCTTGTGAATATATCTTTTCATATTTTTCCCAATTTAACTTTTGTACAAACTGTTAGAAGTGGATCTCTGAGTCAAAGAGTAAATATATATGTAATTTTGCTAGATGTTTCCAAACTCCCCTCCATAGCGTTTGTATGGTGGGATAGTGTTTAATAGAACGTTCTCTTTCACGCAACTGCCTTCAAACAAGCTCTGTGAATTGTTCTTCCCTAGCCCTGGATTAAATCTTGGGCACAGCCTCTATTTTTCTCACAGCTTTCTGATAACACATTTATTTTTAGGTATTATAAGTCCAGTCCTATCGGAAGTTCTCTCTGGCATCCAATTTGATAGGTGTATTTAGGCTCAGAGATCTGCAGTGGGTGGGGGGTCAAGATTGAATTCTTTATTTCTCCACCTGGCTCATGATGATGGTTTCTCCAGGATTGAAATGGGAAGAATGGAGGGGCAAGAGGTAGAAAAGTTATTTGGCTGGCATAGTTGGTACATTCTGGGTGTGGCTGATGTCCACATGCTAAACTTTCCTCTTGTGGAGTAATCAGGGGTGGGTCTTCAGAGCCATTGTGCCTGCTGCCTCCATCCCCACCACTAAGTGTCTCCCACCTGCCACTTCCTGATAGGGGCAAAGCCTCCTCCAGCAAGCTGGGCACTTACTTGTCGTCATTGTTTGCCATCAAGTCGATTCTGACTCATAGCGACCCTATAGACAGAGTAGAACTGTCCCACAAGATTTCCAAGGAGCACCTGGTGGATTCGAACTGCTGACCTTTTGGTTAGTAGCCAAGCTCTTAACCACTGCGCCACCAGGGCTCTGGCCACTTACTACTCATGTCTTATTCCTTGCTGTCTGACAGTCTAGCCCGGAGGCCAGCAAACTTTTCTATGAAGGGTCAGATAGTTAACTATTTTAGGCTTTGTGGGCCATATGGTCTCTGTCACAACAACTCAACTCTACCATTGCAATGTGAAAGTAGTCATAGAAAATATGTACACAAATGGACATGGCTATGTTCCCCAAAGTCTTCATTCACAAAAACAGGCAGCAGGCCAAATTTGGCCAATGGGCACAGTCTGCTGACTCCTGGTCTACCCTATACAAACTCCCTCTTGTGAGGTCACCTCCCTCCTCCAAGTGGTCCTCTTTAGTGGGGTCTATTTCATGATGACCAAAGTCTAGACCCCTTTAACAAGGTCCAAATCTTATACACTTAATTAATTAATCACTGGGCCAACAGCATCAAGAAAGATAATAATAAAAAGACTTTTAGACTTGTCCTACTATACTTTAGAAATTTTGGTGAAAGGAAAAGAATGATCTATTGCTTAATGTTATTTTTTCACTCTCCAAAAGTTAGAGTGGTGCATCATTTGGAATGCTTTTGGCTGCAAGTAAGAGAAGACTAGACTTAGAATCACTTAAACAAGTAAGGACTTATTTTTCTTCCACATACAGAAATCTCTACAGATAGTTGGTATTAGATCAATGTTTCAAAGACATCAGTGTCAATATCTCTGCTATTCCCCTGACCTCTCTCCTAAGGTCACAAATTGGCTGTCCCTGTTGCAAGCTTTGTGTTTTCACTAGGGCAGGAAGGAGGGGAAGTATAATCCCAGCTGTGCCTGTCACTTTTATCTGGAAAGCCTAAGCTTTCCCTGAAATCCCACAGGAGGCCTCCTTTTAGGTCTCATTGTCCATAACTGGCCACTTAGCCACCCTTAGCCACCAAAGAAGCTACAGTGAAGAGTGGCCAGAGAGAAGAGAGTTGGGAAGACATTTCAGTTCTTTCACCCAATTGATAACATCTGCCACAGGTTAGGTAACATAGAATCATTATTATTGCCAGGTTTTCCACAACTAAACCAAAAAAAGCCAAACCCATTGCCACCAAGTCGATTACGACTCTTAGCGACCCTATAAACATTGATGTAAATAATGAAAATCTACTGTATACTCTGCTGATGCACAACCCTGAACTTACAATCACCCTTTTAATGCTTCTCTTTTAGATATGAGGAGATGGCCAATAATCACCAGATATTTGAGGAAAGCCTCTGACATGAGGGCAGAGACCATAACTACACTGAAAAACAAAACTCAGAGGAGACGAAGAAAATGCAAGAAGCAGAAAGAAACTTAAAAAAAATCAAAATTTTCTCAGAGAAAATATGCACCTTTGAAACAAGAACAAGGTGCAACTAAAAAAGGAATGCTCAGAGAAAAAGAAAGTGCATTTGGAAATTAAAATTATGATGGCAGAAATGAATACAGAGAGTACAAGTAAAAGACAAAGAGACGGAAAATAGGAGAGAACCAAACTAGGAGGTCCAACATCTGGATAATAGGAGGTGGAAAAAAAAAAAAAGAGAGAGAGAGAACAGAAATTTACCAGAAAATCTCTCAGAACTGAAGGTCATGCATTTCCAGAGTGAAAAAACTCACTAGGACCCAACAAAATAAATTTAAAGGCCTCATACCAACACATATCATCATGAAACTGTAAAATACTCTAAGACAGCCCAAGTTTCCAGAGAGAAAAGAAACAGTTCATATACAAAGAATAAGGAATCACAGTTGTATTAAGCTTATCAGCAACCCTGGTGGTGTAGTGGTTAAGTGCTACAGCTGCTAACCAAAAGGTCAGCAGTACAAATCCACCAGGCACTCCTTGGAAACTCTATGGGGCAGTTCCACTCTGTCCTATAGGGTCACTATGAGTCGGAATCGACTTGACGGCAACGGGTTACAGGTTGTCAACAGCATCAATAAAAGCTAAAAGATAATGTAGAGACAGCTTCAAAACTCAGAGGGACATGTGGGGATGCTGTTTGGACAGGGAGCCAGGAATGCCCAGCTTCTGCATCTCCCATCACTCCTCCACTGGGTGGGGATCATGAGGTGACTACAGGCATAGGGAATAACCATAAATGGCAAACACTGTACCACTGTATCATTGGCTGCGCTAAGTCCCAATCGGCCCCGTGGCGATCCCTACCTCTCTGTGTGTCTAAATACAAATTTGAGGATTGTTCAATTTTCTGGTGAGCCTTATGGTTCAGAAATCCGGGGCAACAAGGTATGTATACATAGAAACAGAGATAAACAGACTCCAAGCAAGCATCAGCTCACAGAGGGAACACAGGGACTGTCCTTGAGCACACAGTGACCCCACCCTCTCCAAACATGAGCCAGCCTGACCAGCTGAATTGGCATTTTGTTCTCTGTTTGAATGGCAGAAGCAAGCAGGTGGTACAATAGAGGGCTCCCTCCTGTATCCTCCACGGTTAAAGCCAAAATGTGCATATATTTCCTAATCAAAGGACAAGAATGATATTGTACATGTTTTTAACATCTGTGTACTTAAGAATGGGTTATATATAATACAGTCAAACACTACATAATAAATTCTTATGTGTACAAAACTATAGGAGTTACCCTGCGGTACACTTAGGTACTGATTACACGTAAGTGTAGTTCATCAGGAACTTATTGTTTGTTCTGTAACCTTTACTGTGCTGCTATTCAACAAGACACCAGTCATTCTAAAGGTGTTCAAAGTTCTTACATCCAGAACAGAAACCCTGGTGGCGTAATGGTTAAGAGCTATGTCTGCTAACCAAAAGGTTGGCAGTTCCGTATCCACCAGGCGCTCCTTGGAAGCTCTGTGGGGGCAGTTCTACTGGGTCACTATGAGTTGGAGTCAACTCAACAGCAATGGGTTTGGTTTTGGTTTTTATGTTCATAACAGGGAATTTTCAAAGGAGATTTTGTGGCTGTTTTTAACCTCAAACATGATCTCCCCTTGCCCCCTGCAACCATTTTCTCTTGCTCAGTACTTACATATCACATCCTCACCTTCTAGAAAAAGTTCAAAGTTCACACAGCAGCAAGAGGCACATTCCAGACTGACTCACAGATGCTTTCATGAGTTGGATTCTAGATCACACGAGGAAGTTGGGATTTCACAGGAGAGTTTTAAAACCCTGTTTTGTGTTTCCTGGGACAAAATGACATTCTCAAATACATTCAGTGGTAAATAATTATTTGTTCTTTCATTCCACAAATATTTACTGAAAGTGTCAGCTGTGTCCAGCATGGTTCCAGGCGCAAGGGATACGGTGGCCACAGCAGACTCTGTGCTGGCCCCGCCGTTCCTGTGTACCAGGCCAGAAAGCTCACAGATGCAAGCCCTCAGGCTTTTTCTGGCCTGCTGCAGGACCACAGTGTTGATGGGTAAGCATAGCCTGAGCACAGCCCTCAGCACAAATCACCCCCCAAATAAACCATCCACACTCACATGCTCCTCTCAGGGACTGCTTCTGGGGGAACCCTACCCTAAAGAAGGCATTAGGGAAAAAAAGAGGCAGGAGTCTAAGTGGTCTCCCCAACCCCACCTTCCCCAGGGGCTCTGAGTTTCCTTTCCCCTTTGAATTCAGGTCTCCTGGCCATTTACCAGCACGCGTGCGCGCGCATACACACACACTCCCTATATGTCCATTGCTTATAAGTGGCGTAGTATATCATTTTCACACTTTTTCTAAGGCCTTGGTTCTAATAAAATCTAACCTGAAAGCACAATTTTAAAACAGATGAAAGAGAAGCGGCTGCTAAGCACCCCGTCACCTCACATGTAAACTCACGCTGGACGCCCTTCTGGGAATAGTGTTCTCCTCCCTAGTGACATCCTGGAACGCGCTCCTCCCAACTTCTCCAAGCTGGCTCCTTCTCGGCCTGCTGGCCTCAGCTCAAAATGCACCTCCTCAGAGAGGCCTTCCGGAACCCCCCTTTCCAAAGCAGTCTTCCTTTACCCAAACCCATCATCAGATGGGACTGACTCAAAGAACTTAGCCAAAACTCAGCTTACTTTCTTTACAATGTATCTTCCCAAAGAGAACTCAGTTTCCGTAAAAGCAAGGACTGTCTTTGTCTGTTGATTGTTGCATTCCCGGGCTTAGAACAGAGCCCGGCGTACAGCTTAATAAACACGCTGGAATAAAAGAGCGAAGGCTCATCCTTCAAGTCCAGTGCAAAATTCCGTCTCCTCTTTCAGGCCTTCTCGACCATTACCGTGAGAAATGATTTTTAACTCTTCTAAGGAAGGCCTTGCGCATTTGGCAAGAACAATCCCATGTTAGACACAAGAAACCAATAAACCAGTTGCCATCGGGTCAATTCTGACTCATGACGACCCCATGTGTGTCAGAGTAGAACTGTGCTCCATAGGCTGGTTTTTCAGAAGTAGATTGCCAAGCCTTTCTTCCGAGGTGCGTCTGGGTGGACTCAAACCTCACGCCTTTCATTTAGCAGCTGCGCATGGTAACCATTAAGTCACCAGGGTTTCTGACTCTTGGCACTATAGGCGTTTTGGGCTGGATAATTCTTTGCTGTGAGGGGCTGTCCTGTGCATTGTAGAATGTGTAACAGTATCCCACTACTCACTAGGTACCAGTAGTAACCCCAAGTTACAACAATCAAAATACCTCCAGACATTGTCAAATGTCCTCCAGAGGGTAAAATTGCCCTGGGTTGATGTGATCATTAAGGTTGTGTGTCAACTTGGCTGGGCCATGATTCTCAGTGGTTTGGCAGTTATGATGTAGTCTGGCAGTCATATGATGATGTGATCACCTCCATGATGAGATTTGATACAGTGTGATCACCTCCAGGATGACACCTGCTGTGAGTAGCCAATCAGTTGAAAAGGCATTTCCTTGGGGGTGTGGCCTGCATCAAATTTATATGTGGACTTTCTGGCAAGGCTCTGGGCTGTTGCATGCTCTGGATCCTGCAGCTGACTCCTGTTCGTCTGACCTTCGGTTCTTGTGACGAGCTAGCAGCTTACCTGCCATCTCGCCTGGTGATCTTGGCATTTGTTGGTCTCCACAGCCTTTGAGCAAGAGCCCTGCTCTCTGACCTGCCAATCTTGGGTTCAACAGCCCCGGTGGCTATGTGAATCAGAAGAAGCCTCTATCCTGACCCACAGACTTGGGACATTCCAGCCTCCACAACCACATGAGCCATTTCCTTGATATAAATCTCTCTAAATATACATTTATATACTTTACTGGTTTTGCTTCTCGAGAGAACCCAGCGTAAGACAGTTGAGAATCACCGAGTTAGGCCATGTGCCACCCCCAGGGTGAAAACTCCCACCGGCCCTGGAGAGGGTGAGGGGCAATGTCAGGGCAGCAGAAGCCCTAGCTTCAGAGTGAGAGAGGACAGAGCTCAAGTGCCTTCAAGACGCAGCCCTGGGTGGTCAGGTGTTTAGTTCTTGTGGGTTTATTTGTTTACTTTGTTTTATTTTTTATTATATGTTTCCCCATTTGTTTACTAGCAGCTGGAATTGGCTTACTTTCTAAGCTAGCAATTTACTGAACACTCACCATGTGGTTGACACTGTGCTAAGGTCGTAATACATTTTACCTCATTTAATTCTCACAAGAACCATGGAATGTGTATCATTGCACATTTACCCTTTTGTTGAGAGGCAGCAGAGATGCAGAGAAGGTAGGCACCTGCCCGCCATCCCACAGCCTGTGACTGGTGGAGGACTCCCCCAGGCCTCTTCTCATTTGCTTCTAATCTGCTGTGGGCTGTGACATTGGAACGCAGACTCACCAGACCCTGTCAAAATGAAGACTAAGGAGGCTCTGAGGAAAGGCCTGCCTTCTTTTAAAACACAGACTTGTAGAACACCTGTTTTGGCACGTGTTATGGATTGAGTTGTGTCCCCCAAAAATATCTGTTAAAATCCTAACCCCTCTACTTTATTTTCAATGGCCTCATATGCATGTGAGAGCTGGACAATGAATAAGGAAGACCAAAGAACTGACACCTTTGAATTATGGTGGTGGTGAAGAATATTGAATACACCATGGACTGCCAGAGGAACGAACAAATCTGTCTTGGAAGAAGTACAGTCAGAATGCTCCTTAGAAGTAAGGATGATGAGACTTTGTCTCACGTACTTTGGACATGTTATCAGGAAGGACCAGTCCCTGGAGAAGGACATCATGCTTGGTAAAGTATAGAGTCAGCGAAAAAGTGGAGGACCCTCAACGAGACGGACTGACACAGTGGCTGCAGCAATGGGCTCAAGCATAACAACGATTGTGAGAATGGCACAGGATCGGGCAGTGTTTTGTTCTGTTGTACATGGGGTTGCTATGAGTTGGCACCTAACAACAACATACTTTATAAATATGATTCTGTTCAGAAATAGGGGTTTCTTTTGTTAATGAAGTCATACTAGAATAGAGTGGGTCCTAAACCTAATCCCTCCAGAGTGGTGTCTTATAAAGGGAAGAACAGACACAGAGAGACATACACACAAGAGGAGATGCCACGTAAGGACCCATCTACAAGTCAAAGAATGGCAGGAATGCCCAGGGCAACCAACAAGGATGGACTTCCCCGTAGAGACCACAGAGAGAGCACCCAGCCCTGCTGACACCCTGAATGAGGCTCCTGGACTCCAAAACTGTGAGACAATCAATCCCTGTTCTCTAAAGTCACCCACTTATGGTATTTTTCGTTACAGCAGTACTGGGAGACCAAGACTGGGTGATGGAGCCTCTCCACCTCTGCTCCCCTGTCCTGCCAATTTTCCAGTTCCTGCTGGTGTCCCACTTAAGTGGCCTCCAGACCCCCAAGGGACATGGCGCTGGTGATTCAGACAGATGTTCTCCAGCCAGGGAACACAGAATTTAAGGGGGAACTGCACACACTGGGGGCTCATCTACAGTTTCTCCAGGCAGGATTATTCCAGAGGGTAAAACATATCTCTGCACTATCACATTTCCTTCTTGCCTTGCCAAAAATAACCACTGCCCTGATAAAGGTAGAAAAAGAAATTTGTTTCCGGAACAATCTGTAACAACTTCTAATTTCCACTGCCTCTTACAGAGCCAGTACAAGCACCTGCCCTGTCTTAGTTCTCAGTGGTCCTATAACAGAAATACCACAAGTGGGTGGCTTTAACGAAAAGTAATTTATTCTCTCATGGTCTAGGAGGCCAGAAGTCTGAATTCAGGACACCGACTCTAATGGAAGGCTTCCTCCCTCTGTCGGCTCTGGAGGAAGGTCCTTGTCTCTTTTCAACTTCTGTTCTCCATCCACTGGTGATCTTCATGTGGTTTGACATCTATCTCCCTCCATCTGTAGCTCCTTATTCTTTACGTAACATGCTCTTTTGATAACTCAAAAGTGCTTGGTTTAAGAGCACCCAACACTAATAAGGACTCATTAACATAACAAAGAACCCCCTATTCCAGAATGGAATTATATCTACTGGTATAGGGGTTACTCATAGCAACCCTACAGGACAGAATAGAACTGTCCCATAGGGTTTCCAAGGAGTGGCTGGTGGATTCGAACTGCTGAGCTTTTGGTTAGCAGCCTGAGCTCTCAACCACTTGGCCACCAGGGCTCCAATAGGGTCACTACAAGTTGGAATCGACTCGACAGCACACAACAACATAGCGGTTAGGATTTACAACACATATTTTGGACATAATTCAATCCATAGCAAGCACCAGTTACAAACTGGCAACAGGTAACCAAAGAATTTGGGGAGAAACCCTCAGAAACTTTAATACCCGTGACACAGGGAAATCTGATGTCCATTAAATCTGTTAGAAGAGTGGGGCTGGTATCACGCATGCCTTTTATGTCTTTTTCTTTCTCATTTTGGTTTCCTAGTAATTCGCTTTTATTGATCTACCAAAGTACTGCTCGGTGACAGGCTGGGGATTGAAAAAGGAAGCTGGGTCCTTCAGCACAGAGGCCTTGAGCAGCATCCCTTGGGAGTACTTTCCTTGTAGAAAACAGGTCCCAACCTGCCAAGCACAAGGAAGCTGCTAAATATAAGCTGCTTGAGACAGAGATTTTCTAAATGGGCAAAGGGAAAGAAGCACTTAACAAAACAAGATTATTTAGGAAGATGAAACAACTTGCCCAGTTGGCACAGCAAATGCCTGAGCAGGGGACACGCTGGCCTCTGCAGTGGCCTCCAAATAGCGTCCAAGCTGGGACTGGGCTGGAGGCTTGGGGAGATGTGGGAACAGGAGAAAATGCAGACTCTCAGGCCAGGGTGCAGAAGGTCTGAACCAGTAAGCCTGGGTTGGGTCTTGGGAATCTGTATTTTTAAATTCATTGGCAAGAAGAATTTGGCAACAAGAGACAGAAAGGGCCACATAAACCAGAGACTGCATCAGCCTGAGACCAGAACTTGATGGTGCCCGGCTACCACCAATGACCACCCTGACAGGGAACACAACAGAGAATCCCTGTTGGAGCAGGAGAAAGGTGGGGTGCAGAACTCAAATTCTAGTAAAAAGACCAGACTGAATGGTCTGACTGAGACTGGAGGAACCCCAGAAAGCATGGCCTCCAGACTTTCTGTCAACCCAGAACTAAAACCATTCCCGAGGCCAACTCTTCAGTCAAAGATTGGACCGGACTGTGGGACGTAAAATGATACTCGTGAAGAGTGTGCTTCTTAGCTCAAGCAGATACATGAGACTAAATGGGCAGCTCCTGTCCGGAGGTGAGATGAGAAGGCAGAGAGTGTCAGGAGCTGGTTGAATGGACACGGGAAATCAGGGGTGGAAAGGGGGAGTGTGCTGACACAGCATAGGGAGAGCAGTTAGGGTCACATAACAATGTATGTATAAATTTTTGTTTGAGAGACTAACATGAATTGTAAACTTTCACTTAAAGCACAATAATAAAATAAAATTAAAAAAAGAATTTGGCAAGAAGAATCACATAATGTTAGACACAGGATAACAGTAAACCAGTTGCCATCTAGTTAGTCAATTCCAACTCATGGTGACCCCATGGGGTTTCAATGGCTGAGTTTTAGAAGTAGATTGCCAGGCCTTTCTTCCAAGGTACCTCTGGGTGGACTCCCGAACCTCACATCTTTCGTTTATCAGCTGAGCACCGTAACCATTTGCACCACCCAGGGACTCCCTAGAAACAAGAGGGGGCATAAAGACCAGGGGAGATTAATAGGTGTCAGCATTGTTGTCACTTTCCCCGTGGCAGATGCTGCTGATGGACTCTTTCCTCAGTGCTCCGAGCAGCTGTCCTAGACCATCTGAGTGGGTGTGTTCGGTTACCAGGGTTTCTGACCTTCAGCACTATTGACATTTTGCTCTGTAGGACATTCCCACTCCTTCCTCAGTTAGGTCTTGCTGGGTTTAGGGGAGCGATGACTCCAGATGTGGTCCGTGAGCCTACAGCACCCACTTCCCTTGGGGGCACTGAGTCAGAATCTGCATTTTAACAGATGCCCAGGTAACTCAGTGCACACTGCTGAAGAAGCACTGGTCTAGTTGATGAAAAGTGGGCAGTGGTGGTTCAATGGTAGAATTCTCACTTTCCACGCGAGATACTCAAGTTCAGTTCTCAGCCAGTGGACCTCATGCGCAGCCACCACCTATCTGTCAGCGGAGGCTTGCATGTTGTTATGATGTTGAACAGGTTTCAGCAGAGCTTCCAGACTAAGACAGACTAGGAAGAAAGGCCTGGCTATCTACTTGGGAAAATCAGCCAATGAAAACCCTATAGATCACAACAGTCTGACCTACCACTGATCATGGGGATGGTGCAGGAGCGGGCAGCGTTTTGTCCCATTGCACGTGGCGTCGCCACAAATCAGGGGCCAACTTGACAGCAGCTAACAACAACAACAAAGTTCTCACAAATAAACCATTGCATATTAGAGCTTCTAGAAGGGATGTCAGGTCATGTGGTCAAACCCCGAGAGTACGGCCCCCAGGCACCCTTTTAGCTCAGTGCTGAAGTCACTTCCAAGGTTCACCGTTCAGATGGGGAGTGGACAGCCCCATAAAACAAAATGAGACTAATGAGGCACAGCAGTCCAGGGACAAGGACTAGAAGGCAGATGCGGAAACTGAGGCTCAGAGAGGTTAAATGACTTATACTCCAATACCAAACAGTTGACAAGTAGCAGATCTGGAATCAACACACAAAGGGAGTAATTCCCAAAATGTGCAAACCACACAGCTCTCCCTTCTTGCTGTCCAGTGGCCTTTCTGGGTGGAAAATGATTATGAATTTCCCCAGGAGGCAGTGTGATGTAGTGGAAAGAGGGTTGGATGCCTCCAGGTTTCTGGAATCCACACCTGCCTCCATGAAGAAGCACTTCACATCCTTGCAAACCAGCCAGACCAGTTTATACCAGCTTAGACTCAATACTTTCTACCTTTTTCCCTACAGCTCCACTTCGGGGGGATGAGGGGGCATGCTTTATGGGTTTTCTTTGGCTCTGGGTGGGGGGGTCTGCACAGCTGACTTCCTGAACCAGTCCCCCACCTACCATCCATAAAATGATTCATCTATATACATACAATGGACTACTCAGCCGCAAAGAGAAATGAAGTCCTGACGCAGAATACACCGTGCAGGAGCCTTGAAAACATCACACTGAGCGAAATCAGCCAGTCGCAAAAGTATAAAGACTGTTAAGATCTCACTTACATGAAATAAGCAAATATACAGAAACTAAAGCTTATTAGTGGTTGCTCGGGTTGTGGTGGTGGGGGTAGGGGGGAACGCTGGTGACGTAGTGGTTGAGTTCGGCTGCTAACCACAAGGTCAACAGTTCAAATCCACCAGGTGCTCCTTGGAAACCCTATGGGGCAGTTCTACTCTGTCCTATAGGGTCACTATGAGTTGGAATCTGCTTGACGGCAACGGGTTTGGATTGGCTTGACTTGGAGTGGGTGGGGGAGGGAAAACGGGGGTGTTCTGTTTAGCCGACAGTGAATTGAAGCTAATGGTGGTGGAATGATTTCGAAAAGGATAGTGAGGCAGACTGCACAGCCTGAGGAATGGAATCAATGCCACTGAATTGTACCTGTAGCAATGGTGGAGACGCGGATGTTTTGTTATGTATACTTCACCACGCATACACAAAATATTTCTCGAGCAGTGGTGGTGGAGGGGCTTGTGATTTGCAGTTTGAACCCGAGGGCCCTCCTCAGAAGACGAGGTATAAATTCTCCTTCTCTGCTATTCTCAGTCTAGTGTGAAATGGAAAGGAGAGGCTTCCCACGGCCTTTTATTGCACCCTAAGGCACCACCGTTGTCCTCCTCAGACCGTCCTCTTCGTCTCCCTAAAAAGGCAGACTGCAGAGTGTATTTCCAGGTACAGGTACATGACGTGCCGTCTAATAAAAATCCGAAAACACACAAGCAGATACCTGCGTTGGAGAGCAAGCGTTCACTCAAAACTAAACTGACCAGCTGTTTCCTTAACGGGGTTATGCCAGCTCCCCAAAAGTGTTTTCCCCTCTTTAAGAATTCCAAGAGCAAGAAAGCAACCATTTTTTATTGAGTCGCAATAGGCAAAAAATCAAATAGGAAACATAGGAGGGAAGAAAGTGCAGCCAAGTTACAGTCGTCGATCCAACCAGGCTGCATGCGAGAACTCTTACGCCACTGGGAAAACCCAGCCCGGAGTACCTGCTGCGCATGCGCACTCCAATTCTGCCCGTTAAGTGTGTTTTCACAGCCAGAGGAGTCACAGAGCTGGCGCGGGGAGGGCAGGGAGAGGGGTGGACCTGCCGCACAAGTGAGCTGTTTCCCAGGGAGTATCCGTTGTCACTAACACATGATGAGCTCCAGTGTCTCCACCCAGCCCATGTCATCCCTTATCTCCACTGGAGGGACGAGGAAAACAGGAGCGTCTAAGCTGGGCAAGCAGAGCAGAGTGACCTGGAGAAGCCATCTCTGACAGACAGCAAGGAGGCCAAAGGAGAAGGCTCATTGTTGGTGGGAACGGGAGACGTTTCAGCTGGATGGGGAAGGACCTCGCTCAGCACCACACAGCCCCACCAAGCACCGCGTGCCTGCTATGCTCTGCGTGGGGCTGGCAGCAGTCCACGCCATTACTCCTGAAACTACTCGGACCCTGAATTCATGGGTCAAAGGCTTGTCCTGCTATATTCAGTATCTGAGGTAAGAAATGAATCCCAAGACACGCTGTCACACACCAGGAGAAAGGGGAAAATTACAGCCTCTTAACTCCTCTTCACTAGTCCAAGAACAGACATGCACCCCCACAATGAGTAGTATAGCTAACTGTTACTACTAATCGTTTAAAGAACAAAACTTGGATGACTAAGGTGAGCTTGATCCAAGCTATGATTTGTTCAATTGCCTAATAATCTGCATAGGAAAGCTGGACAATGAAAAAGGAAGACTGACAAAGAATTGATGCATTCGAATTGTGCTGGCAAAGAATACCGAATATACCATGGACTGCCAGATGAACATACAAATCCGTCTTGGAGGAAGTGCAATCAGAATGCTCCTCAGAAGCAAGGATGGTGAGACTTCGTCTCATATACTCTGGACATGCTATCAGGAGGGACCAGTCCCTGGAGAAGGTCATCGTGCTTGGTAAAGTAGAGGGTCAGTGAAAAAGAGGAAGACCCTCAGGGAGATGGATTGACACAGTGGCTGCAGCAATGGGCTCAGACATAACAACGATTGTGAGGATGGCACAGGACTGGACAATGTTTCATTCTGCCATGCATGGGGTCACTACGAGTCAGAGCCAACTCCATGGCAATCATTCTAGGGGGAAATAGAGAATGTATAACTCAGAGTACCTGGGTGGTGTAAATGGTTAACATATTCAGCTGCTAACTGAAAGGCTGGCAGTTCAAGTCCACCCAGACGCACCTCAGAAGAAAGGCCTAGCGATCTACTTCCAAAAAGTCAGCCACTGAAAGCTCTATGGAACACAGTTCTACTCTGACACATATGGGGTTGCCACGAGTTGGAATTGACGCAATAGCAACTTTTTTTTAATAACCCAGAGGAGGTTAAGCTAGACTACATAAAACAAAGGAAATCAGACAGAATCCAAGAAAAGGCTGGACATGGAGGGAAGAACTTATGGGACAAAGGCATTTATTTCAGATTAAATACATCCAGATTCAAAAGAGGGTGGCAGATGCCTTAGAAAGTCTTCAAAACATGAAATGCCCAGGCTTTCCTATATCTGTGTAGTTGCCAACGTGGGTATCTGCTAGTCATAGGTAATTAAATACTGCTGTTCTGAGTTTGCACAAGTTGGGTAGATTTTCCCCATTTTGCACAATAATTCCACCTTTTACAATTAGTGCAACGTGATGAGGGACATTTAACATTTTTAAGCGATTACTCACTAGTGGGGAAGCCAACGCAGAAAACAAGAGGGAAAACCCTTCTCTCCTGCTTCTCCTACCAAGTGCCCTGTGTGTGCATTGTCTTCACCCCAAAACCACCATTTGTTTACAGCCTTTAAGGAAAATTAGACTTTAACTCCAAGTGAAAATTAACGGCCATTAAAAGGTGGGGTAGTTTTAAAAAAATCCATAGCGTGATAAACTCAGAGTGAACTTAAAAGATGACACCAAGTCCAAAGGATTAATGGACCACAGCTAATAAGGCCTCCACCAGACTAAGTCCAGTACAGCTAGATGGTGTCCAGCTATCACCACTGACTGCTCTGACCGGGATCACAACAGAGGGTTCTGGACAGAGCTGGAGAAGGATGTAGAATAAAATTCTAACAGATTTTTCAGATTTGCTGGCCTGAAAGAGACTGGAGAAACCCCGAGAGTATGGCCCCCAGACACCCTTTTAGCTCAGTGGTAAAGTCACTTCCAAGGTTCACCGTTCAGATGGGGATTGGACCCCATAAAACAAAATGAGACTAATGAGGCACAGCAGTCCAGGGACAAGGACTAGAAGGCAGAAGGAGACAGGAAAGCTGGTGATAGGGAACCCAAGGTTGAGTAAGGACAGTGTTGACATGTAGTGGGGTTATTAGCCATTGTCACAGGGCAACTGTGTACTAACTGTTTAATGAGAAACTATTTTATTCTGTAAACCTTCATCTAAAGTGAGAATAGCAGTACAACTGGAAGAACGTAATCGATGTCACTGAACTGTGCATGTAGAAATTTTTGAAATGGTGTATCTTTGGCTATGTATATTTTCACCAAAAAAAAAAAAAAGAAAGGTCGAGAAGGGAGAGGGTTGACATGTCGTGGGGTTGTTAACCAATGTCATAAAACAATATGTGTACTGACTGTTTCATGAGAAACTATTTATTATGTAAACCTTCACTTGAAGTACAATAAAAAAAAAATTTCAGCCAAAAAAAAAAAAAGTTCACACTAATGGATGAGGAAAGGGATGCACAGGGAGATTCATCACTTGTCCCCAGTCACACATGCACAATACTACCAGAGCCCAGGTCACCATCAAGACGCTACCCTACAACCCCAAGTCATTCACAGATTAATGAAGATGGCTCTTTGAAAAAGGTTACTGTAATCATAATATAAATTCTACAAAAATAAAAGCTGCTGTAATTAAAATCAATCTAGATAGGTAGATAGCTACCATCAAGTTGACTCCGACTCATGGCACCCTTATATGCAGCAGAACAAAACACTGCCTGGTCCTGCATCATCCTCACCATTGCCAGCATGTTCAGGTCCATCATGGTGGCTATTGTGTCAACCCATGTGTCTTAGTTAACTAGTGCTGCTATAACAGAAATACCACAAGTGGATGGCTTTAACAAACAGAAATTTATTCTCTCACAGTCTAGTAGGCTGCAAGTCCAAATTCAGGGCATCAGCTCCAGGGGAACGCTTTCTCTGTCAGCTCTGGAGGAAGGTCCTTGTTGTCAATCTTCCCCTGGACTAGGAGTTTCTCTGCACAGGAACCCTAGGTCCAAAGGACTCGCTCTGCTCATGGCACTGCTTTCTTAGTGGTATCAGCTCCCCCCTCTCTGCTCACTTCCCTTTCCATTTTATCTCTTGAGAGACCTGGGTAAGGGTGGTGTTACAATCCCACCTAATCCTCTTTAACATAAAACCGCAATCACGAAATGGAGGACAACCACAGAATACTGGGAATCATGGCCCAGCCAAACTGATACACACATTTTTTGGGGGGACATAATTCAATCCATGACACCATCTCCCTGAGGGTCTCCCTCGTCCTCACTGGCCATCTACTTCACCAAACATGATGTCCTCCTCCAGCGGCTGATCCCTCCTGATGACATGTCCAAAGCAAGTGAGTTGGACAATGTTCTGTTGTAATCCATAAGACTTTCATTGGCTAATTTTCAGAAGTAGATCACCAGGTTTTTCTTCCTAGTCTGTCTTAGTCTGGAATCTCTGCTGAAACCTGTCCACCATGGGTGACCCTGCTGGTATTTGAAATACCCGTGGCAAAGCTTCCAGCATCACAGCAACATGTAAACCATCACAGCATGAAACACTGATAGACGGGTGGTGGATAATCACTCTAGAACACCATACATAAAATAGCAGCACCATACAGAACAGTGGAGAACTCTGACTTTGGAACTGGGCGGGCAGATATGGGTTGATGCCCCAGCTGTGCCACTCACCCACGTGACCTGGCACAAATTACTTGGCCTCTCCAAGTCTCAGTCTCCCCATCTAAAAACTGAGTCAAATAACTGCATGCAGTTCATAAATAATTGTGAAGATTAAATGAAGTGACTTAGGCAAAATACATAGCATAGTGTCCAACACCCAACAAGCAAGCAATAAAGGGTAGTTCAGTGGTAGAATTCTTGTCTGTCATACAGAAGACCCAGGTTCAATTCCAATGTACCTCATGCACAGTCACCACCTGTCACAGATTGAATTGTGTCCCCTGAAAATACGTGTCAACTTGGTTAGGCCATGATTCCCAATATTGTGTGGCTGTCCTCCATTTTGTGATTATAATTTTATGTTAAAGAGGATTAGGGTGGGACTGTATAGCACCCTTCCTCAGGTCACCTCCCAGATCCAGCACAAAGGGAGTTTCCCTAGGGTGTGGCCTGCACCACCTTTTATCTTACAAGAGATAAAAGGAAAGGGAAGCAGAGAATTGGGGACCTCATACCACCAAGAAAACAGTGCCAGGAGCAGAGCGCATCCTTTGGACCTGAGGTTCCCATGCTGAGATGCTCCCAGAACAAGGGAAGACTGATAACAAGGACCTTCCTCCAGAGCTGACAGAGAAAGCCTTGCCCTGGAGCTGATGCCCCGAATTTGGACTTGTAACCTAGTAGACTGTGAGAGAATTAATTTCTCTTTGTTGAAGCCATCCACTTGTGGTATTTCTGTTAGAGCAGCACTAGATGACTAAGACACCACCCATCTGTCCGTGGAGTGATGATGACCAGGTTTTAGCAGGGCTTCCAGACTAAGGTGGAAGATAGGCCTGGTGCTCTTCCAAAAACCAGTCAATGAAAACCATGGATCACAATGGTCTGATCTGCAACCCATCTGGACAGCGCTTAGTTCTGTTGTACATGGGGTTGCCATGAGTCGGGGGCCTACTTGATGGCAGCTGACAATGATAATAGTTATTATGGTTATTAACTATTTTCTCAGATCTCTGTTCCCTATGTTGTTTCAAACTGAGTCATTAGTTCCCTCTCTGACCTATGGCCTTTGTGGTTGAATTCTTTCTCTAAAGAAGGAGCTAGTGGGAAACCAGCTTGGACTTTCTTGCTCTTTGACCCCAAGTATTCTTTCCTTTTCTCATTGTCCTTAATAGTTTGGCATCTCCGTTTGTTCTACCAAATTACTTCTTGCTATTGCTGCCTTACCCTTTCTCAGTCTCAGCTGTTTGGCACAACTGGATAGCTTATTCTGAAAAATACAAACTTTTAAACTGTCCATGTTTGATACGCATGTTCAACCCACAGTCTTTCAAATAATTGTGTACTAACAGGCTGATGATCAAGTAAATGTGCTGTGATTAAAATACGATCCTCCAAGTAATTTGTTATCTCTTTACATTCAACTGTTTAAATGTGAACATAGTTTCGCTGTCCATTTTACCTATTAGTGAAGATGACGGAAAACCTTTGAACAGAAACCCTGAAAGGCTTTTTGAAGCAGCTACAGGTATCTATAACCTGCAGACCTTCTAGCATCTTCAGTTGAATTTATTGGGTTAGCATAAAAGGTTTTTAAAAAAAAAAATAATGGAAATTGCTAAAGTTATAATCACTTTAGAATACCATTTATTATTATTAATAAGACCAAATTGCATGGTTCAAACAGATGCTCGTTCTCCGCTGTCAGGAAGAAGTCACATAATGGATTCATTGAACAAAACCTGGTGCATATCTCCATGCCAACTCGGTCCTGCCTGCCCGCAGCACCGGATTCGGTGGATATCACACGGGCTGCTGGGCAGATGCCTGTGACTCCTTGCAGAGCCACCAGGCAGCATAATGGGCCCCCGTTCCTTGATTACAGCATTCAGGGAACAAGCACATTTGCAACAGTTAGCTTTCCCGCAGGAGAGCCATGATCTGGGGGGCTTTGGTCCCTAAGTCTCCTCTCTCAGTTTCTCCCCCATTGAATTCCTCGAGCCCACTGTTCATTAAGTTGCGTGAAAGCACTGCCCTGGACGAAGGGGAAGAGATGGGGGAACTGTAGGAAGCGGAGGTCCCTGGGTGGCGCAAACAGTTTGCGCTCGACTATTAACCTAAAGGTGGTTCGAACACACCCAGCAGTGCCATGAAAGAAAGGCCTGGAGATCTGCTTCCATAAAGACTGCAGCCAAGAAAACCCTACGGAGCACAGGTCTACTGTATAACACATGGAGTTGCCATGAGTCGGAATCCACTCGACCGCAATGAGTTTGCTTGTTTGTTTGGGTAGTGAGTGGAGGGACCGTCCAGTTGTGCTAACACATGAAGTCCCTAACACCTTGGCATGTGAGGTTCAGGGGTCTCTGGCTAGAAAGGAGAGCTTGAGGCCAAAACACAAAGAACAGAAACCAGGAGTTGGCACAGTGGTTCAGACCTTGGGCTCTGGTGGTCAGTGCTTGCGTTCGATTTCCGGGTCTCCCTCTTTCTTTCTCTGTTGCCCTTGGCAAGTCATTCAAACACTGCAAGTCTCAGTTTCCTGATCCACCAAATGGGAATAAGAACCAGATGGTGGTGTGGGGTTTCCGGGAGCGAGCACGTATAGAGCATACAGAATAGCGCTTGCTATGTGGGGAACCCTCAGACTATCTATTGTTATTGTTAGCTGCCTTGATATCGGCCCCAACTCATGGTGACCCCCCTGCACAATGGAATGAAGCACTGCCCTGCCCTGGGCCATCACCAGGATGGGTTGTGGATCAGACCATTGTGATCCATAGAGTATTCACTGGCTGATTTTTGGAAGTACATCACGAGGCCTTTCTTCCTATTCCATCTTAGTATGCAAGCCCCACTGAAACCTGTGCAGCATCACAGCAACACGCCAAGAGGTGCACTGGCCGGAATCGAACCCAGGTCTCCCGCATGGAAGGTGAGAATTCTACCACTGAACCACCAAGGCCTCATCGACTATTGTTGTTGTGTGCCACTGAGTCAATTCTAACTCATAGCGACCCTATAGGGCAGAGTAGAACTGCCCCATATGGTTTCCTACACTGTGATCTTTTTTTTTTTTTTGAAAGCTGCCCTTTATTTTGTTTTTTCATTGTGCTTTAGGTGAAGGTTTACAGAGCACATTAGCTTCTCATTAAACAATTAATACACAGATTGTTTTGTGACATTGGTTGCCAACCCCATGACATGTCAACACTCTCCCCTACTCGACCTTGGGTCCCCCATTTCCGTCCAGCTTTCCTGTCCCCTCCTGCCTTCTTGTCCTTGCCCATGGCCTGGTGTGCCCATTTAGTCTTGCATACATGGTTGAACTATATGTGTTATTGTTTTATAGGCCTGTCTAACCTTTGGCTGAAGGGTGAACCTCAGGAGTGACTTCAATACTGAGTTAAAAGGGTGTCTGGGGGCCATACTCCCGGGGTTTCTCCAGTCTCTGTCAGACCAGTAAGTCTGATCGTTTTTTGTGAGTTAGAACTTTGTTCTACATTTTTGTCCAACTCTGTCTGGGACCCTCTTTTGTGATCTCTGTCAGAGCAGTGGTGGTGGTAGCCGGGTACCATCTAGTTGTGCTGGACTCAATCTGGTGGCTCTAGTACTTGTGGTCTGTTAGTCCTTTGGACTAATCTTTCCCTTATGTCTTTGGTTTTCCTCATTCTCCCTTGCTCCAGACGGGGTGAGACCAGTGGAGTATCTTAGATGGCCGCTCACGAGCTTTTAAGACCCCAGACGTTACTCACCAAAGTAGGATTTAGTATTTCTTTATAAACTACGTTATGTCAGTTGAGCTAGATTTCCCCCAAGACCACGCTCCCCAGCCCTTAGCCCAGTAACTCGGTCCCTAAGGGAGTTTGGAAGTATCTATGAAGCTTCCATGACCTTGCCTTGGTCAAGTTGTGCTGACTTCCCCAGTACTCACCCTTCACCAAAGTTAACAACTTATCCATTGTCTAGTTAGTGTTTCTCCCTCCCCAGGCCTCCCCTCCCTTGTAACCATCAAGGATTGTTTCTGTGTGTAAACATTTTCTTGAGTTTTTATAATAGTGGTCTCATAAAGTATTTGTCCTGTTATGATTGACTTATTTCACTCAGCATAATGCCCTCCCGATTCATGCACATTGTGAGATGTTTCACAGATTGATCATTGTTCTTTATCACTGAGTAGTATTCCATTGTGTGTATGTACCCTAGTTTATTTATCCATGCATTTGTTAATGGGCACTGAGGTCATTTCCATCTTTTTGCTACTGTGAATAATCTAAGCTGCAACCTTTACAGAAGCAGATCACCAGGTTTTTTCTCCCATGAAGCGGCTGGTGGGTTGAAACCTTAACCACTGCACCACCAGGGCTCCCATCTATTACTCTTATTTATTTCTTGAAAATTTCTAGGTTATTGATTGCTTGAATTTACAATTCCATTTTTCTTTCCACCTAAGCAATTTTATTTTAGGCTTCAGAGCATCAGCAGAGAATAAATGCATGATCCTTGGGCATTACAGAGCAGGAACACTCACTCTAGGTTCTGAAGTCACAAGGCTGCTGCCCTCTCCAGCCTGCTGAGAAGCCCTGCTAGCAGTCAGGGATCTTTCAGGGAAGACAGCCAAGACACGCATCCTAATGCACTAGGAGCGAACGCCCGTGAGTTTACATGAGACATTTGAAAAGATGGTACACATGGATTTTGCTATAAAGCAGCTTATCACTAAATCAAACCCAGAAGCAGGTACAGAATATTTCACTCCCCATCAAATGCAAACTGCAAAAATTAAGTCTGGATTGCAAACACTGTCCTTCCTGGAAACATGGCGATGTTGAACGGAGAAATAACCTTGAAAGAACCACTTTCTTAGCCAAAGTAAAGACATACCCCCAGGTGCTCAGTACAGTCCTGTTAATTAAATCTCATCGTTTTAAAAATAAAGGTCATTGGCTTGTTTAATAAAGGCAAAGCATTATTTATAAAGACTTTTCTCGGGTGCCCAAATGAAGTATTTTTTAGTCTTTCCTGAGGGTGTTCTTTTCCCTTCCATTTTCCTCTGGAGACAGGGGCAAAGGGCTCTTTTTATAACAGCACCCCCCCCCCAAAAAAAAACCCAAACCCATGCCATCTGGTTGATTCTGACTCATAGCGACCCTATAGGACAGAGGAGAACTGCCCCATAGGGTTTCCAAGGCTGGAATCTTTACACAAGCCAACTGCCACAGCTTTACGCGGTGGGTTTGAATCGCTGACCTTTCGTTAGCAGCTGAGTGCTTAACCACTACGCAACCAGAGCTCTTTGTCAAGACACACATTTCCCAAATGGGGAGTCATTGGGGCCTGTCCCAGAAGATTATCAGTGGACCCCAAAAGAGGTTCATGCTCACTATCTTTTGAAGTGTAAGCGTCACAAGATTCCTACCTATTGCACATGTTTTCACCTGGTGGCTTTCAGCAGGACCTGGTTACTTGACCAGCTTCTGGTCAAGTTAAGCTTCCTCAGCTGACCAGTCATTCCCATTCATTCCCCTCTCTGCCCTCCAGCCACCCCCCACCCTTGAAGATGGCCAAGTTCGGTCACATGTATTCCCATGACTTCAATGAAAGGCAACTAAAATCAAAGCTTTGAGCAGAATACACTTTTGAAGTTGATTTTTTTTTTTTAAGGAAACTAATTAAGCCACTGTAGAAGTTATTTGTAGAGTTTCTTTTCTTTTTTTAAGAATTAGCATGGCATGTCTTTCCTCTTAAGAAGGCCTTGAATAATTTAATTAGAATTATACAAAAGTAATGAGTGTTCTATTTATGGGGGGATCATAGCTGAATTAAAACCCAAATGACAATGTTAAACATAAAGTATATTCAATTGATAAGAAAACTTAACTTCAAATCACACTTATACTAAGCCCATCACCAGGTCAATTCCAACTCATAGTGACCCTATAGGACAGAGAGGAACTACCCCATAGGGTTTCCAAGGCGTGCCTGGTGGATTCAAACTGCTTACCTTCAGGTTAGCAGCCAAACTCTTAACCACTATGCCACCGGGGTTTCCACATTTACACCAGGTAGTTTGAAAGGATGAGCGGGCAAGAACAACTCCTGGAATTTTTTTTTTTTTTTTTAAGATTACTGTGCCTGGGAACATTTGTTTCTTGCTACAAAAAGTGCCAATGCATGCAAATCTAAGTAAGAGCAAAAGGAAGCTGTTTGAATTTATTTAGAATGAATATTCAGTATCAGCTTGTCATTTGGACTTGGTCCCTTGTCACTGGGTCCGTTGCAGCCTAGCTCAGCCCATATTTTTTTCTAGTAGCTTTACGGCATTTAATATTTCCGCCGCACACGTGTGTAGACGCAGCGCTCCGCGCAGAGGGAGGGGCTGGGCAGCTGCACGAGCGAAAAGGAAGCTGACAAACCAAGTCCGAGAAAGCAAAGGGGCGCGGAGGTAACGTTGCTCACCTCGGTGGCGACCCGGAGGCCAGCCACTTCGGAACAGTGCTGCTTTCAGCTGAGATCGAGAGAAAATCCCCCTCTTACAGGGTACTGCGCCTTTGGATGCTGGCCACAAGCCTCTTTAGCAATGAGACAGCATGGGGGGGGGGTACGATATCAATACAAGGTGATTTTCCCCAGTAATAACAGCATCTCCCCCGAGGGCCGGGCACCTTCTCCTCCCTGGAAGGAGGTGTCGCTCGCCAAGAGGAAATCGTGTTAGGGGCAAGTTACCGGTCTCTCCCGCGGTCCAGCCTCGCGGAGGGGGATGGGAGAGGGGCGCTCACAAGTTCTTCAACACTTGCACGCACCTCTCGGCTATGCCTCGGGCAGGGGTTGACACCGGTCCTTGTTCCCAAGTGCAAGCGCCCCCCTCGCCCGGCTCCCCGGAGCCCCTTTGCATTCCGCTGTGTTCTCCAGGGGACCGGGGTTGGTTGCTTTGCGGAGCCTCGCTAAGCGCGCGAACGCATCGCCGGTCACCTCAAGAGCCCCTAAACAGCCCGCGGCTGCTGCCGGGCCACGGCAGGGACGGCGCGGTGCCGGTCTGGAACCAGCCGCGCGGGCGAGCGCTCAGCGACCTACCTTCTGCGGGGGGGTCCCAATTAGCATCTCCAGGTAGTAGCCGCGGCCGGAGTCCCCCTGCAGGTTGTCCACCATGGCTAAGAAGTTGGCGGCGCCCCCGGCGGGCTCCAGGGCGAGCGCCAGACTGTCCTCAGGGGGTGCGGCGGGGGGCACGGAGGCTGCCCTCGCCCCGAGGGTAGGCGAAGCCCCGCGGGACACGGCTACGGCCACCCGCAGGGGCAACGTGAAGGGCGCCGGGGCCAGTGCTGGAGCCGCCCGCAGGAGCCACTGGGCCAGTAGCGGCAGCAGCAGCGCCCGGGCCAGCGCGCCCATACCAGCGGCGGGGCCCGGGGCGT
>NW_004444138.1:4126997-4129897 GCF_000243295.1 Trichechus manatus latirostris | reverse complement strand
ACCTCCTCTGGCGGGCGCTGGCAGCCCCGCAGGGGCCTGGCCCCTCGCCCGCGGCCAAGGTCAGGGCGGGGCGTGGGGGCCCACCGGAGACTACACGGAGCCGGCGCTGCCCACTCTGGATGTTCTCGGGCCGCGCCTCTTCCCTGGGAAACTCGAGTCCCGAAATTCCTAGGAACGCGCCCCGGCGGCCACGGCCAACGGATGTGACGAGGCTCCTTAGCTACCCGGGGGGAAAGTTTCAGGAACCCTTAAAGGGGCAGCAAGGGCCTGAACTAGCCCCTGGCCCCGCGCCTGAGGGGGCCCCACCGGTGTTCTCTGGCCCCGCAGGCTGCCAGGGTGACTTGGGGGTCAGAAAGGAGAGTAAGGAATCGTAAAAGCTAGGAGTATCACACGAGTCTGGGAACCCGCGCCTCCCTTGGCCAAGTACGCCCTTTTATCTCCCTTCGGATTACGCGTGGTCCAGGTCGTGTCCCGTCTGCGGACCGCCCTCTCCCGTATACCTGCCAGTTTCCCCTTCCTCATTCCCGGAGTGATTTTTAAGAGGTCTCAGTGGAGGCTAGGAGGGTCAAAGCTTGAGCCTTCTCTTTCCTTTGATGACTTCGTCCTGGAAGTCCTGGGGCGGCCCTTTGCAGGTCTCTGCCTTCCGGAGCCTTTCCCCTTGCCGCTGTCACCCTCTGGGGAAGAAGTGGCGTCCCGCAACTGGCTTCGGGTCTGGGTTTTTCTGCCCCTAGCTTGTGCGTGCAGCAGCTGCTGCCCGAGCTGTTGTCACCTCCCCTAGGACTCCCTTTAGTACACCTAGTAAATTGCCCTCTACACCGCTGCCGTCTCCCCTTCTCTCCCCAGCCAGCTCTCCGCGGATTAGCTAATGAATACTTGTTCAGCCCTAGGCGCTAAGCCCACAGAAATGCAAGCAATGAGGGTTCTTTTAGGTACTAAACGCAGGGGGAACAATTACACAAGGTAACGTCCACCGATTTCTACTGAAACGAGGAGGAGAAAAAAGCTTTCTACCTCCTCCAGCTGAATTATGTTGGCTGTTTTAAAAACAAGCCCATCTTCAAACGGTGGGGAGGCAGAAGCTAAGCGTCGCTCCTGGCTGCGATTTCTATCCACTTCTACTCAAGATTTGATTGTTATTCCTGTCTTCCCAATTTTAGAAGCAAGTCTAGTTCTGGAGGGATCCTTATGTCAGGGACCTTCAGCAATATTGATTTTTAGATGACTTTAACTAGAAATCACATTCTCCCCAAACTATCTCCTGACTTTAACAAATCCCCACCCGCTCAAAAAGGCCCAGGTAGGCCCTGCGATATAATCTCAGTTGATATTCCCCATAAATCTGCATAGTTATTTTAGAGCTATTACATTCATATGTTCCTATTTCAAATTCAAGGTGGTAGAGGAAGTATGATATTTTTTTAAAAAATCATTGTTTATATTCCTCAGTGTCCAGTCTTGAGGGGTTCAAAAAGACAGAGAGCTCTCCAAAAACTACAACCCTTGTAAAAAGCACATGGAATTTATTAAGGAAATTGACATAGGGGGCTACATGACATGAGTTCAATATTAGAGATATTTGCTGTCTCTAATAATTAAAAAACACAAGGGAAATTTTTAGAAACCAAGTCTAATTAAGTTTGTACTTCGTAGAACCTCTGAAGACTCCAGCTAGTGTGACGATCCCTGAGCTTTTCATTTGAAAAGGAATAGTTTAGGTTGTGGGTAAGCTGATGCTTAAAGATGTAGCAAGACAGGCTCATGCTGTTTTGATGAATGGCAGAGCTGTCTCGTCAGAAAATAATACAAATGGAAGTGACAGCATTTGGTGACTGTCTCCTTGGCCATCTCTCTCTTTATGAATGGCCTGCAAGTTCTTGATCCTTACTTAGAACTATGGTGATGGCTGAGTCTGGGTATTTTAATGGAAACCATGTGTGGTGGTCCTCTCATGGGGCCATGTTGGTTTTGTATCATAAGCTTGAAGCACTTCCCCAAGAGAGAATCCACTTCCCAAAGTATTGGTGAGGAACACAGGGAAGAGGAAGGAAAGGTGAAGCCTACTCTAGCCCATAGCCCTTGCCTAACATCCTCCTCAAACTTTGCTACCCTCCTTCACTGCACCCATGGCCTCCTTCTCCTTGCAGCACTGTGACCTGCTAGGTCTTTTCAGCCACAGACCTGCTAGGTCCACTCAAGGAAACAAAAACCGTACAATTAGATGTGTCCTCCCTCCTTGGAAGGAATCCCTGGGTGGTGCAAAAGGTTAAGCACTCGGCTACTAACTGAAAGGCTGGTGGTTTGAGACAACCCAGAGGGGCCTCAGAAGAAAGGCCTGGTCCTACTGATGTACTTTGGAAAGGTCATAGCCATTGAAAACCCTATGGAGAACAGTTCTACTCTGACTCACATGGGGTTGCCATGCATAGGAATCAACTGGACAGCGTCTAGTTATTGGTTTTATTTTTTCTCCCTCTTTGGAAAGGGCAAACATTGTCATTAAGCATGTCCCTGGGCAGTGAGGGCAAAGAAGGGTCTCACTTTCCAGCCCAAAGAACTAACCAAAAATTCCTTTGAGTAATGCGTCTGCCAGAAAGTTGTCACCATTGTGATACAATGATGCTCATTGGTTTCTCTGACACCAACAGTTCTCAAACTTTTTGGTCTCAGGTCCCCTTTACGCTCTGAAAAATTTTTGAGGACCCGAAAGAGCTTTTGCTTGAGTGGGTCACATACATCAACATTTACTGAACTAGACATTAAGCTGAGAAATTTTAACAACATGTAATGATTCTTTAAAAATAACAATATAAACCTGTTACACAGCAACATAAATGACCTTTTTATTAAATAAAACTATTTTCAAAAAAATAAGAATGGTGTTGTCTTAGTCATCCAGTGCT
>NW_004444138.1:4105362-4126668 GCF_000243295.1 Trichechus manatus latirostris | reverse complement strand
TAATCCTCTTTAACATAAAATTACAATCACAAAATGGAGGACAACCACACAATACTGGGAATCCTGGCCCAGCCAAATTGATACACACATTTTGGGGAGGACATAATTCAGATCATGACAGGCATTATTTTACATTTTTTCAAATCTCTTTAATGTCTGGCTTAGAAGACAGCTGGCTTATCATAGGTGTCTCTGCCTTTAACCTGTTAGGATATCACATGCCACGAAGTTTCTGGAAATTTCCACCCGACACTCATGGGAGACTGAGTGAAAAAAGACTAATAGTTTAGTATTGTGACGATTAATTTTATGTGTCAACTTGACTAGGCTATGGTGCCCAGCTGTTTGGGGCAAACACTAATCTAGACTTTGTTATAAAGTATCGGCAATCTCCGACAGGTGACAGGTGACTCCCGTTGGTTCTGACATAAGTCAAATATCTCTTTTTATTTTTTTAAGTTTTCATTACTATTGCCCTTTATTATCAGTATCTTTATAAATCCAATCTTTATTTGTGATTAGGGGTTGGAAACATTACATATAAACTTTAAGATATAGTTTAATACGTATATTAAAAAATACATTTACCACGGTAAAGGAGAGTTGAATGAAATTGACATTCTGTGAGTTGCAGGAGTAACTGCAGAAGGTTCTGGATTCCCTGGATTACCCCTGGGAGTGGGGATGGCGTTTCTAGGCAGAACATTGGTGAGAGTCGTCTGTCCGGTTCTTTTCTTTTTTACATCATATATTTCGTGGTAACATCTCACTGCTTCCCGAATCTGCCTGTCGACTTTAGCAAAGCGATCATCGCTTGGGTCCATGTTTTCAAGCAACCGAAGCCCCTGATTTAGTGTAGAAAACAAAATGTATACGGCAGTGTTTTGAACAGTAAATCATAAAATTGAACATCTGTGAATGAACATCTGACAAGGATAACATCGGCAAATTATGCATTGCAACGCTGCATGCAGTACATATTACTGAGGATAAGATGTACAAAAAAAAAATGGATGGTTATAATGTGGTTCGCTATAACTAGAATACATCGTAAATCAGGGACTGCCGATAGTTACATGTGATTAGTTACATCAGTTGGCCTTAAGTAAAGCAGATCACCCCCCACCCCAGACTGTGGGTGGGCTTTATCCAATCATTTGAAGGCCTTAAGTGCAAAAAAGGAGTTTCCCTAGAATGTGTCCTTCTTTTCTCTTCCCCTTGCCAAAAAAACAGGCCTTTCTTCTGAGGTACCTCTGGGTAGGTTCAAGCTGCCAACCTTTTGCTTAGGAGTCAAGCACTTAACTGTTTGTGCCAGCCAGGACTTCTCCCCTCACCTGACCTACAGATTTTGGACTTGCCAGTAGTCCCCATGCCCCCATCAATGTATAAGCCAGTTCCTTAAAATGAATCTCTCTCTCTCTCTATATATATATATATATATATATTTTTCCCACCCCACTGGTTCTGTTCCTCTAGAGCACTCTGAGACAGGAATTGTTATAAAAACAGTTTTGACCTAAAGGACCTCCTGAAAGGGTCAGACTGCAACTTTGAGAACCTCTATTTGCGTTCGGCTGCTAACCAAAAGGTGAGCAGTTTGAATCCACCAGCCACTCCTTGGAAACCACATGAAGCAGTTCTGTTCTGTCCTTTAGGGTCGCTATGAGTCGGAATCAACTCGACAGCAATGGGTTTGGTTTTGGATTTTGCACTTTCTTTCTTTGGTTTCTACGTTTGCATCTTTGAGTCACTTTTAACATGTAATGATTGAATCCTTTTTATGTATCAGCGGAGCCCTGGTGGCGCAGTGGTTAAGAGTTCAGCTGCTAACCAAAAGGTCGGCAGTCTGAATCCACCAGCTGCTCCTTGAAGACTCTATGGGGCAGTTCTCCTCTGTCCTATAGAGTCACTGTGCGACAGAATTGACTGGAAAGCAATGGGCTTTTATGTATCAAGGACCGTGTCAGCCACTGGCTGCAAAAGGCTAAATAGGGTCTGGTTCTTGCTCTTGAGTTTGTAGACAAGATCCAGGACATCTTTCCTCTCCCTGCTATCCAGGAGCCTCCCCAGCGGCCTGATCCCCAGTGGGAGCTTATCAATCCATCTCTACTTTCTCTGGAAACTTTCCTCTGCCTGGCTCCTGATCCTTCTCAGCAATTTATAGACATGCTTAAAGTTCCCCCTTCTCTTAAAACGAAAGCTTCTGTTGCTGCTACCTTTCTGCAAGGCGATAGGGTAGATACCAACCAACCCATTGCCATCGAGTCAATTCCAACTCATAGTGACCGTATAGGACAGAGTAGAACTACCCCACAGAGTTCCCAAGGAGCTCCTGGTAGATTTGAACTGCTGATGTTTTGGTTAGCAGCTACAGCTCTTAACCACTATGCCACCAGAGTTTCCCATACTGCCTCCCTCTCCCTTCCCTTTATAACCACACTTCTTAAAAGTGCTACCTACATTCATGATCTTAACTTCCTCCTCCCCACTCACTCCTTACCCTACAAAGCTCTGCCTACAAATTGACAAGCTACATAGTCATTTCTCAATCTGCTTTCTCACTCAACCCCTCAGCAGTATTCCACCCTGGTGACTGCTCCCTCTTCCTGGGCTTTTCAAGTCTGGATGTTCATTAGAATCACCTGGGGATCCTTAAAAAAAAAATTATTCTTGCCTGAGCCTCCTCCCCTGCGGTCATCATTCAGTTAGTTTGGGTGGGGCTGCAGAATGCGTTGTTTTTAAAGCTTCCCAGGTAAACTGAGAGTTTTAGCCTGGGAGAAATGAGATATAGATGTCTGACTGAAGAGGTTAAGTAGCTCTGTAGTCCTGAATTTGATTAAAAAATGTCAGTATGCATTCCTGTCTTAGCTTCTTAGTGCTGCTTTAACAGAAATACTGTGAGTGGGTGGCTTTAACAAACAGAAATTAATTTTCCCACATTTTAGGAGGCTAAAATTCTGAATTTAGGACACAGGTTCTAGGGGAAGGATCTTTCTCTATTAGTGGACCGGGGGTCCCTGTCTCTTGTCAGCTTCTGTTCCTCAGTTCCTTGGCGATCTTCATGTGGTGTGACATCTATCTTCCCCCATCTGTAGCTCCTTACGTCTGTGGCTAATCTGCACTTCTTAGAACTCAGAAGTGATTGGCTGAAAACACACCCTACACTGATATGACCTTATTAACATAACAAAGAAACTCCTATTCTGAAATAGGATTACATCCACAGGTATAAACCAAACCAAATCCATTGCTGTCAAGTGGATTCCAACTCATTGCGAGTCTATAGGACAGAGTAGGACTGCCCCGTACGGTTTCCTAGGCTGAAATCTTTACGGAAGCGTATCACCACATCTTTCTCCCTTGGAGTGGCTGGTGGGTTCAAACAGCCAACTTTTCGGTTAGCAGATGAGCACTTAGCCACTGCGCCACAGGGCTCCTTTCCACAGGTATAAGGGTTAGGATTTACAGCACATATTTCAATCCATAAAAATTCCTGAGAACTTTTGTGTTGAAAAAATATTCCTTGCTGCATCCACTGAAAAGGCCTAGAAACAATGAGCATCCTTGATGACCAAATTAGGGTTTCTAAGTACCACTTCCCTCTAAAGGGAACCAGGGCTCCTTGGAGAAGGCCGATTCTAGGTCTAGGGCAGAAGATGAACAAGATGAACTTGGAACATCTTGGTATACCAGCAAGCAAGGAAATTATCAAAGACTTCTGAAATGCTGTCAAAAACTGGGACAATTTAAACATCATGGAATGTGGGTGGCCACCAGAAACAGTTAAAGGCAAGGAAACATTCTCTCTAGAGCCTCCAGAAAGTAACAAATACCTGCTGACATCTTGTTTTTAGCCCAGTGAGACCCACGTTGGACCTCTGACCTATAGAAGTGTAAGACAGTAAAAATCTGTATTGTTTTAGCCATTAAGTTTGTGATATTTGTTACAGCAGCAATAGGAAAAACTCATAGGAAATAACAGAGGATGATGTTGTATAGAAAAACACAGATATTGACATCTATGATTACAAAAGGGATTTAGAAGATTTGGCTTCAATGGGAAAAATTTTAGGAATAACCCACCAATTTATTTCACCTGTATCTTATGCTTATATTGTTGTTAGGTGCTGTTGAGTTGGTTCCGACTCATAGCAACCCCATGTACAATGGAACGAAACACTGACCGGTCCTGCGCCATCCTCACAATCATTGTTATGCTTGAGCTCATTGCTGTAGTCATTGTGTCAATCCGTCTCTTTGAGGGTCATGTTCTTCTTCACTGACCCTCTACAATGACCAAGAATGACGTCCTTCTCCAGGGACTGATTCCTCCTGATAACACGCCCGTAGTATGTGAGACGTAGTCTTGCCATTCTTGCTTCCAAGAAGCATTCTGGCGGTACTTCTTCCAAGACAGATTTGTTTGTTCTTTTGGCAGTCCACGGTATATTCAATATTCTTGGCCAACACCATAATTCAAAGGCGTCAATTCTTCTTTGGTCTTCCTTATTCACAGTCCAGCTTTCACATGCATATGAGGTGATTGAAAACACCATGGCTTAGGTCAGGTGCACCCTAGTCTTCAAGGTGACATCTTTGCTTTTTAACACTTTAAAGAGGTGTTTTGCAGCAGATTTGCCCAATGCAATGCGTCTTTTGATTTCTTGACTGCTGCTTCCATGAGTGTTGATTGTGGATCCAAGTAAAATGAAATCCTTGATGACTTCAATCTTTTCTCCGTTTATCATGATGTTGCTTATTGGTCCGCTTGTGAGGACTTTTGTTTTCTTTATGAAGAGCTATAATCCATACTGCAGGCTGTAGTCTTTGATCTTCATTAGTAAGTGCTTCAAGTGTTTACATACTTATATAAGAATTTTTAAATACGTAAAGGGACTCTTTCATACATTTAATAATCCTAAATGATAAGAAAACATCATTTAATGGTTTAGCATTTTTTCCCCTTGATGGTACACTAAGTAATAGTTATTTCTCCTGATTTTACTGTCGTTAAATACCAAAACCAAACCAGTTGCTGTTGAGTTGCTTCTGACTCATTGCGCCCCTGTGTGTATCAGAGTAGAACTGTGCACCATAGGGTTTTCAACGGCTGATTTTTTTGGAATTAGATTGCCAAGCCTTTCTTCTGAATTGCCTCTGGGTAGACTCAAACTTCCAGCCTTTCAGCTAGCAGTCAAGTGCATTAACTATTTGTACCATCCGGGGACTCCTTTACTATCATTACCTACTGCCATCTAGGCGGTTCCAACTCACAGTGATCCATAGGTTTTCCAAGGCTGTATATCTTTGATGGAAGCAGATTGCCACATCCTTCTCCTGTGAAGCTGATGACGGTTTCCAACAGCTGACTTCTCATTTAGCAGTCGATTGCTTTAACCACTGCCCCGCCAGGGCTCCTCTTACTATTGTTAGAGTCAGTGAAATAAGGTAACATATGTGGAAGCACTTGTTACATAGTTAAAAAACAACAACAACATTGCCTTCCAGTCAATTCTGACCCATGGAGACCCCCTGAGTTACAGAGTAGAATTGCTTCATAGGTTTTTTTTTTTTTGGCGGGGGGCTGCAATCTTTACGGAAGCAGGCCTTTCTTCTGCAGCACCGGTAAGTGAGCTCAAACCATCAACCTTTAGGTGAGTAGTCTAGCGCTAATCACTCGTGCCACCCAGGGACCTTTGCTACATAGTTAGTAGTCATTGACTATGACCCTTTCAAGATGTGTATCTGCGATCTTTGGAGGTGCTTATCTCTGTTTTTGGAACCCTGGTGGCACAGTTGTTAAGAGCTTGGCTGCTAACCAAAAGGTCAGCAGTTCGAATCCACCAGCCACTCCTTGGAAAACCTATGGGGCAGTTCCACTCTGTCCTATAGGGTCTTTATGAGTCAGAGAATTGACCTGACACCAGTAGGTTTTTGAATTTCTATTGTCCTCCTTCCTTATTACTCATTTCTAGGGTTTGGTCAGAATGCTTTCCTTTGTTTTCCCCTCTCTATAACAGCACTGCTTAACTTTTGCCCATTGCGCTAAGAACAATGTCCATTTCTCATTCTAGAGACAAGAGTCTGAACATTTCTGGGATAAATCTAAATTTTCTGAGAAGTCATTTGATGATAATCCCACAGGTGAGAGAGTAGATTCCTCTTCACCACGTTCTGCTTCCTTCTGGAATTCTCAGCTCTCTCATGCTGAGTGGCTTTTGCATGATCATAATTAATTAATATGAATATCAATGCGAGCAGAGGAGAGAAGTCTGTGAGCTGCAAAGTCAGGTGGATTGCCTGTCACAGATGGGCTCACGTGGCTGCCCGGGTGCGTCTTTAATGCACTGAATTTATTTTGGTCACTTTCTGAAAGTCTTAATCTCTTCCCTTTCCTGGTAAAAGTCTGGAGGAAGGCAAATTCCAATGCGTGCCTGCAAAAACTTCCGTTCTGACAGAGGCCATTTAGAGGATGGGATTTGTCCTTTGCAGGGGTTTATGAGTTTATTGGAAGAAAAAGTTAAGAGTGATGAAGAGAGCAAGTGCAAGAGAGAAAAACAAGGAAGAAAGGGCAGGAGAAAATGCAAGTCAGATGGTGGTTGGTGAAGGGCCGTGTAGCTGGAAATCTGCATTTTAGCACCCTCAGGAACCCCATCAAGTCGGTTCCGACTCACAGCAACCCTATAGGACAGGGTGGAACAGCCTCATGAGTTTCCAAGGAGCACCTGGTGGATTTGAACTGCTGACCTTTTGGTTAGCAGCCAGAGCACTTAACCACTGCACCACCAGGGTTTCCACACCCTCAGGAGAGTCTCCTGATTAGTGGGATTTGAAATCCTAGGGCTGGTCCAGTCACAAATGAGTTTCACTTTCGAATGGAGAGAAGCAGTGTGGGCCTCAGAAACTACCCACCCACCAAGCTCGAGGCAAAGAAGCCTTCACCAAACTCCTGTGGCAGAACCCTGACCCCCACCCCACTAAGCTCAGGGGGTGGAACCCCACCCCTACCCCACCAAGCTCAGGGGGCAGAACCCCACCAAGCTCAGGACACTGAAACGCTTCACCATCACCCCTATCCCACCCACCAAAATCAGGGCTCAGATCCCCCCCAACCACCTCCAACCTCCTCCCAAGCTTAGGGTACAGTAGCCTATAATGGTGGTCTGGGTGGGAGTTATAGGAACTAAAGGGAAGGAACTTGAAAGATAAATAATTGAAGATTTTAGAAACTGAGGCAGGCCCTCCCTACCCAGAGAACAGCCAGCGTGGCATTTGAGTCATGTTGCCCCAGTGGATCCCCTGCTAAGAGATGTGGGCATCTGGGCTGGCAGGGCCCTTCATGCAGACAGCAGGGGCCCCGAGGGGAGAGGCGGGGCTGCAGTTCATTGTAGGATGTCCTAATCAGAAGGTGGGGAGTGAGGCGCCAGGCAACAGTGAGATGCCCAAGCACACCGTTCTTCTGGAGCCTGCAGACACCTCTGTGATCCACCAGCAGAGAAGGGCTGGATGGGAGCGTCGGTAAACCTGAAGCAGTGTTGGAGAATTAATGAAGAAGCCTCTGGAATTCCACCAGCACCACACATGGAGGGGGCCTCCCGGGCTCTGCTTGCAACACAGGACAGAGCCACCACTTGGCTCAGAATGGCAGCTTCTAGCCTATGCGGTGGTTCTTAGCCTTGACCCCACCTGCCATCAGTCCTTCCTCTGCACCAGGCCCAAGGGGAAGCATTTCAGTAGCCCTCTCGTTCCAGTCTATCTAAACAAACAAAACGCAAACCAGGTGCCACTGAGTGGATTCCAACTCATGGCTACTCCATATGCTTAGAGTAGAACTGTACTCCACAAGGTTTTCAGTGACTGAGTTTTCAGAAGTAGATCGCCAGACATTTCTTTGAAGGTGCCTCTGGGTGGACTCGAACCTCCAACCTTTCAGTTAGTAGTCAACTGCTTACCTGACTGTGCCACCTAAGGACTCCTCCATTCTCTCCACCCTCCCCCAAAGACTTCTACTAAATGGTCACAGAGGGATCCCGCACTAGCTACCAAAATTCATCCATCTTGGCTTTTAATTTTTATTTCTAAATATGTGCAGGCAATGAAAGTTCCCAGACACAGGGAGAATCAGCAGCTTAAAGAGGGCCACTGAGCTGAGAGGGTGATGGAGCACCTAACAAATAATTCTAGTTTTTTTCTCAAGGAAGTTCTAGAAGCTATTTTATCAAGGAAATAAGAGTTTTTACTGTAAAATAAAAGAGCAATTGTTGTTGTTGTTAGGTGCTGTCAAGTTGGTTCCAACTCATAGCCACCCCATGTACAACAGAACAAAACACTGCCCGTCCTGAGCCATCCTCACAATCGTTGCTATGCTTGAGCCCATTGTTGCAACCACTGTGTCAGTCCATCTCATTGAGGGTCTTCCTCTCTTGTGCTGACTTTCTGCTTTACTAAGCATGATGTCTTTCTCCAGGGACTGGTCTCTCCTGATAACATGTCCAAAGTATATGAGACAAAGTCTAGCCATCCTTGCTTCCAAGGAGCACTCTGGCTGTATTCTTCCAAGACAGATTTGTTTGTTCTTTTGGCAGTCCATGGTATATTCAGTATTCTTTGCCAACATCATAGTTCAAAGGCGTCAGTTCCTCTTCAGTCTTCCTTATTCATTGTCCATCTTTTACATGCACATGATGTAATTGAAAATACCATGGCTTGGGTCAAGTGCAACTCAAGGCTTTAATTTTTTCTTCAGTTCTTTCAGCTTGAGAAATGCCAAGCATATTCTTCCTTTTTGGTTTTCTAACTGCAGGTCTTTACTTTGTCTTCTCAAGCAGTCCTTTGAGATCTTCTGTTCGGCTCTTTTACTTCATCATTTCTTTCACTTGCTTTAGCTACTCTGCATTCAAGAGCAAGTTTCAGAGTCTTTTTTGGCATCCACGTTAGCCTTTCTTTCTTTTCTGTCTTTTTAACAACCTTGTGCTTTCTTTGTGTATGATGTCCTTGATGTCATCCCACAACTCATCTGGTCTTTGGTTATTAGTGTTCAGTATGTCAAATCTATTCTTGAGATGGTCTCTAAATTCGGGTGAGATAGACTCAAGGTCATACTTTGGCTCTTGTGGACTTGTTCTAATTTTATTTAGCTTCAACTTGAACTTGAATATGAGCAATTGATGGTCTGTTCTGCATTCGGCCCCTGGCCTTGTTCTGACTGATGATATTGAGCTTCTACATTGTCTCTTTCCACAGATGTACTCCATTTGATTTCTGTGTGTTCCATTTGGCAAGGACCATGTATACAGTTGCCATTTATGTTGTTGGAAAAACGTATTTGCAATGAATAAGTTGTTGGTCTTGCAAAATTCTATCATCTGATCTCGGGCATCGTTTCTATCACCCAGGTCATATTTTCCAACTACTGATCCTTCTTTGTTTCCAACTTTCACATTTCAATCACCAATAATTATCAATGCTTCTTGATTGCATGACTGATCTATTTCAGACTGCAGAAGTTGGTAAAAATCTTCAATTTTTTCATCTTTGGCCTTAGTGGTTAGTACATAAATTTGAATAATAGTTGTATTAGCTGGTCTTCCTTGTAGGCATGTGGATATTATCCTATCACTAACAGCATTGTACTTCAGGATACATCTTGAAATGTTGTTTTTGACGATGAATGCAACACTGTTCCTCTTCAAGTTGTCATTCCTGGCATAGTAGACCATATGATTTTTCTGATTCAGAACGGCCAATACCAGTCCATTTCAGCTCACTAATGCCTAGGATATCGATCTTTATGCATTCCATTTCATTTTCGATGACTTCCAATTTTCCTAGATTCATACTTCATACATTCCATGTTCTGATTATTGATGGATGCTGGCCGCTGTTTCTTCTCCTCTTGAGTCCTGCCATATCAGCAAATGAAGGTCCTGAAAGCTTTACTCCATCCACGTCACTAAGGTCGACTCTACTTTGAGGAGGCAGCTCTTCCCCAGTCGTTTTCTGAGTGCCTTCCGACCTGAGGGACTCATCTTCTGGCACTATATCAGACAATGTTCCACGGCTACTCATAAAGTTTTCACTCGCTTATTTTCAGAAGTAGACCACCAGGCCCTTCTTCCTAGTCTGTCTTAGTCTGTAAGCTACACTGAAACCCGTCCACCTTGGGTGACCCTGCTGGTATTTGAAATACCTGTGGCATAGCTTCTATTGTCATAGCAACAAGCAAGCCACCACAGTACAACAAACTGACAGACAGGTGGTGAAAAAAGCAATTGCAGCACAAGCAAGAATTCTTGGAGATAAAAACATAATTCTGGAGAATAAAAGAACTCAGCTGCAGCAGTAAATGGCAGATCAGACAGAGGTAAAATCTGATATGATGAATTAGGGGCTCAATTTAATTCAAAGAATTGTTGCCACCCCAGAGTGAAAAGGCAAAGAGGTGGAAACTATGAAAGGAAGTATTTATCATGGAAGGAGGTCCAGGAGATCTTTTCTTTCATCTGACAGGCGTCCAGGAAGAGACTACAGACATGGTGGCCGTGAAGCCATCACCAAAGGAACAAAAATTTTTCCTTGAGCTGAAGAGAGATTTGCAGCATCAGATCAAAAATGCTCTTCAAGTGCTCGGTGGAATTATTTGAAAAGACACGCAGGTGAAGCCTTGGAATGCCAAGGAGTGTGGGGAGGGGGCAGCGTGGTGACGTTCAGGATGCCCCTGGTCGCAGTGACAAGGTTTGAATCCTGACACAGCTGTTCTCCAGCTGTGCACTCTCCGGGAAACCATTTTGTCCTTTGGTGCCTTAGCTTTGCTTTCTATTCTGTCAAATGGGAGATGAAGCCTATTTCATCCAATATTAGTGAAAACTAAGAGTTAATACACATCAGTCACTTCACAGAGAGCTGACACATTTTATAATTCCTTAATGTTGTTGTTAGGTGCTGTTGAGTAGGTTCTGACTCATAGCAACCCTATAGGAGCAAGTAGCACTACCCCACAGGATTTCCTTGGCTGTAATCTATGGGAGTAGATCACCAGGTCTTTTCTCCCTCTCAGCCACTGGTGGGTTCAAACCACTGGCCTTTCGGTTTGTAGCTGAGCTCTTAACCATTAAGCCACCAAACCAAAAAACCCAACCCATTGCCATCGAGTCGATTCCGACTCTCAGCAACCCTACAGGACAGAGTAGAACTGTCCCATAGGGTTTCCAATGAGTTACTGGTGGATTCAAACTGCTGACCTTCTAGTTAGCAGCCAAGATTTTAACCACTACGCCACCAGGGCTTCATTATGCCACCAGGACTCCTTAACTGCTCAATAGTCACTAGCTATTATATTAATAAAAACCAATGATTATTACTGATGGTGATAGAGAAATATAGGTTCAAACCTTTATTAAGCTTTTTAATTTTACACCCAGAGTTTGTTATGCCATTATAAAAATTTACCAGTAACTCTTCTAATTTATCATTCTGGGTTTGGAACATAGACATTCTCTAACCCTGGGACAAGCCTGGAACTCCCTGGAGTCCAGCGGAATGAAAACCTTTGTAAAGCCCTGGGGGAGGCGGCCAGGTATAGCTCTGCCCTCGAGTAAACAATGCAGATGGAGCCTAAGGATCCGCTCCCTGGCTGAGCAGGGTTGGATTTTGGTTTGGAGGGTGGAATTTGTTTGCTTTGTTCTGGGAGTCCAGAGGGGACTACAAAGCACTTCACAGAGAAAGTTACCGCACAGAAATTCTTCCTTGGGGCAAACAGCAGGAGGTAGACCTGTGCACCCAGTGGGATCTCAACCATGATTTTGCTGTTGGTGGGGGTGCTTGCCATTGAGTAGATTCTGACTTACGGCGACACCGTATGTGCAGAGTAGAACTGCCTTGTGGAATTTTCAAAGCCACATTGCCAGGTCTGTCTTCCAGGGTGCCAACCTTTTGGCTGGTGGTTAACCCTTTGCTTCCCCCAAGGATTCCTCAGGTATGATTAGAAGATTTGAATCACAAGCCAAACCTTTTCATAGTGGTTCCCTTGAGCCATCCAAAATCCTGCAAGGAGCCTTTATCACTTGCATAATGAGGAGAAAAGGCCCCAAGGGTCTTCTCTCACAGACCAAGAAGCCAGTTGCTCTTATCTAGTAAACACCCATTAAGAGGTGCTTGAGAAGGAGTGTTTTGGTCTACAAGCAGACTGGAATTCTCCCAGGACTCTGAACGTTGGAGCTAGCGCAGCCCACAGTCTGGCCTTTGGAGCTCCCTGGGGGCGTCCAGAGAGAAAGGAAGGACTTCTGGTAGACATTTATCTTCTTGGCAAGATGTTTTCTTGCTCTTAGCTGCCTACTAGTGGAGTCCCCCCAAACTCATGGCAACTCCATGTGTTAACAGAGTAGAACTGCTCTATAGGGTTTTCTTGGCTGTAATCTTTACAGAAGCAGATCACCAGGCCTTTCTTCCATGGAGCTGCTAGATGGCTTTGAACTGCCAACCTTTGGGTTAGCTGATCAAAAACCTCTTGGGCCACCCAGCCTCCTGGCAAGATGCTTAAAACCAGGCGATCACCATTATAATAGTTACTTTTTATCAGCCGCCATATGCCAGGACCTGCTCCAAACTCTTACATACTTCATCTCATTTTATCCTTTGTTGTTGTCATTGTTAGGTGCCATCATGTCAGCTCCAGCTCATGGGTTACTTATGTATAACAGAACGAAACATTGGCCAGTCCTGTGCCACCTTCATGATCATTGGTATGTTTGAGTCTATTGGTTATTGTGTCCTTCCAACCTAGGGGGCTCAGCTTCCAGCACTATCTTGGACAATATTCTGTTGCGATCCATAAGGTATTCACTGGATAATTTTTGGAAGTAGATCATCAGGCCTTTCTTCCTAGCCTGTCTTAGTGTGGAAGCTCTGCTCAAACCTGTCCACCATGGGTGACCCTGTTGGTATTTGAAATTCCTGTGGCATAGCTTCCAGCATCATAGCAACACGCAAGCCACCACAGTATGGCAAACTGACAGATGGGTATTTTATCCTTCAACCAAACCAAACCTGTTGCTGTCGAGTTGATTTCAACTTATAGTGACCCTATAGGACAGAGTAGAGCTGCTCCACAGAGTTTCCAAGGGGCGGCTGGTGGATTCAAACTGTTGACCTTTTGGTTAGCAGCTGAGCTCTTAACCACTGTGCCACCAGGGCTCCATAGGCAAAGTGAATTTACAAGTGAGGCAGTTAAGACTGGGTAAAGTTAAGGGATTTTCTCCACAGTAAGCAGAGGAGATGTTTGGATCCCAACACTGCAGTAATGGATCCATGACATTAGGGAAAATTTGAAGGCAACAGGTTTTTCTTGCTAAAAATCACTATTTTTGCATCATCTTCAGTTACGAGATGTTTAAAATTTGCTTTTGAAAGAAAATACTCTAATGTATCCCTACTTCGTAAGTGTGCAGGACAGTAATGTTCTCCATAATGAAATGGAAGCAAAGTTGCCTTATCTGCTCTTCAAGGCTGGCAGCTTTCTGTTTATGAATGTGGTGACTCTGTGATGAATTTGGCTCTGCTTCTTCTTGGGGATGTGACGGCTGCAGTACTTTTTATTTTTCTAACTCCTGTGATAGGCCTTGGGCTGTAGCATTTTGTGCTGGAAGCTCAGGGCTAAATAAAGGACCTCATATCCTTGAGTCTGTGTTGAACTCACATTAGACATTGAACTTGATGGAATCCCTAGAACCAAGCTAAACCCTGGAGATTAGCTGCCACAACCCAGAGAAGGACAGTCGCTGTATATGAACATCATCTTTGACTCCCAGCCCCAGAGTGGAGTTGGGTTGTTCTTGGTCCTCATTTCACCGGAGCCTTTGGCAATTGTCTTAGTCTCCCGCAGCTGCTATAACAGAAATACCGCAAGTGGGTGGCTTTAAAGAGAACACATGTATTTTCTTACAGTTCTGGAGGCTAAAAGTCCAAGCCAGGGTCTTGGCCATGTTGATTCCTTCCATGCTGGTAGCCCGGGCGTTCCTTGTCTCCTTGGCTTCTGGCCGATCCTCACATGGTGTCTGTCCTCCCCCGTGTGTCTGTGTTTGTGTCTGATCAACTCTTTCAATAACTCAGAAGTGATTAGATTTTGGACACACCTTGTACTGGTGTAGCCCCATTGATACCATCAAAACCCTGTTTCCAAACAGGATTACATCCGCAGGTATAGGGGTTAGGATTCCAACACGTATTTTGGGCGAATGCAATTCAATCCATAACAGCAACGTTTGACGAAAGGGCTCATCTTCTGTCATAACTCCCTTTTCTCCTGATTCCTATGTAGGACACCTCAATCTCTTGGTTTCTGTCCTTGCTCTTGGATCTCTCCCTCTGGTTCCTCTTCTTCTTCTCAACCTCTCCATGTTGGAGATGCCAGGGTTTGGTCCTTGGTCCTCTTCTGCGTGCCGTCCATGCTCACTCCCTGGGGCTCACACCCATAATCATGGTTTTAAATATCATCGGAGTTTCTAGTACCAGCTGACTCCTCTCCTGGATGCCCGCGCTAAAACTCATCTACCCTCTGCTTCCTTGCTTGATACACTGTGGGGATTTCTAATATACATCTCAAATTTAACATAATTAAAAGAGAACTTCTACTGTGTAACACCCCACCCACCCCAACACACACACACACACACACACACACACAAAAAAAAAAAAATCTGCTACCTGTACTCTTCCTCACCTCAGTTAAATATCCTATCCATCCTTCTACTGGAAACCCTGGTGGTATGGTGGTTAAGAGCTACAGCTGCTAACCAAAAGGTCAGCAGTTCGAATCCACCAGGTGCTCCTTGGAAACCCTATGGGGCAGTTCTACTCTGTGCTATAGGGTTGCTATGAGTCGGAATCGACTCGATGGCAATGGGTTGGTTGGTTGGTTGATCCTTCTAGTTGTTCAGCTCCCATATTTTGGAGACATCCTTGCCTTTTCTTTCTCTCACACCCCACATCCAATCGTCAGGAATCATGCTGGCTCTACCTCCACAAATCAGGTAGAAACTGACCAACCACTTCTCACCCCTGCACTGCTGCCTGCTCCAAGCCCGCATCATCCCCCACCTGGAGGGTCCCCTGGCCTCTGCTCTTACTGCTCAGCTGCCAGAGTGATCCTGTTAAAATATGTCACCTTGTGTCGCTCCTCTGCTCAAAACCCTGCCGTGACTCCCATGGGACCCATGTCTTAGGGGACCTGTGAGCCCTCTGTTGTCTATGCAGCCTTCCTCCGCTCCACCCTCTCCCTGGTGCAGCTCCAGCCTTTGGGGCTTTTCCACGCCTGCTCCTCTGGCTGGGATGCTCTCCCCCTGACAGCTGCAGAGTGGCCTCTCCTTTACTTTCTTCAAGTCCTTGCTAAAGGTCTCCATTCTATTTCACATCACAGCCAGCCCCCTTCTCCCCACCCCGGCCACCCTCCTCCCTCCCTCCTTCCCTGTTTAAGCCTTCACACTTCCTCCAGTTCACATCCATGCATCTCCTATCATCTCTGCTGACAGTCTCTAGACCCTCAGGACCCAGCAGCTCAGCCAAAGCAGAGAACTTGTCAGTAGAGACCAGTTGGAAATACAGGCTCACCTTTATTTATTTATTTTTTAATTGCCATTGGATTGATTTATTTATTATTTATTTTATTTTCTTTTTACTGTACTTTAGATGAAGGTTTACAGAACAAATAGTTTCTCATTAAACAGTTAGTACACATATTGTTTTATGACATTGGTTAACAACCCCATGACATGTCAACACTGTCCCTTCTCAACCTTTGGTTCCCTATTACCAGCTTTCCTGTCCCCTCCTGCCTTCTAGTCCCTGTCCCTGGACTGTTGTACTCCATTAGTCTCGTTTTCTTTTATGGGGCTGTCTAATCTTTGCCTGAAGGGTGAACCTCAGGAGTGACTTCATTACTGAGCTAAAAGGGCGTCCAGGGGGCCATACTCTTGGGAGTTCTCCAGTCTCTGTCAGGCCAGTAAGCCTGGTCTTTTTCTGTGAGTTAGAATTTTGTTCTACATTTTTCTCCAGCTCTGTCTGGGACCCTCTGTTGTGATCCCTGTCACGGCAGTCAGTGATGGTAGCTGGGCACCACCTAGTTGTACTGGACTCCGTCTGGTGGAGGCCATGGTAGTTGTGGTCCATTAGACCTTTGGACTAATCTTTCTCTTGTATCTTGTTTTCTTCATTCTCCCTTGCTCCCGAAGGGGTGAGACCAGTGGAGTATCTTAGATGGCTGCTCACAGGCTTTTAAGACCCCAGATGTTACTCACCAAGGTAGAACAGGCTCACTTTTATAGGGCACGCACTGTGCACACAAGTGTGAATGCTTTCCCTTCGGTAAGTCCTTAATCCTCACATCAGCCTCATTTTACTGGGAGAAAACTAAGGTGCAAAAGGGTCAAGTGACCAGCCTGGAAAGCAAGTGGTCAGCTAGGGAACTGTATGCAAGGAGTCTGTATTTGAGAGTGCTTTGCAAAAATGTAAACTCCTATACAAACTTAAACAAAGTATCAGAGCTTTGTTATTTATGTAGCTTTAGGGGATAGGAACAGTAGATGATTTTTGTGCCTGAATAAAATATTTTACTGCATTAATATTTTGCAATATTAAAATGACGATATTGCAGAGTACAGCTAGCAATGTCATTATGGGCTTCAATAGCATCTCTCTGGAGCTCCTACTATGTAATAGGTGCTTTATATACGGCCTAACTCTCAGGACAACCAAAGGGGTAGATTATTGTCGCCTCCTTACAGATGAGGAAATTGAGGTTCTACTGGCTGAGTTACTAAGGCCGGGTCAGACCACCAATGAGCATTAGCCAGATGCCAGCCTCTCTGTTCTCCAGAGGTGCCGCTGGAAATGTCCTAGGGGTGTGTTTTCCCCAAATCAAAACCCAGGTGCCGTTGCGTCAACCCCGACTCATGACGACCCCGTGTGTGTCAGAGTAGAACTGCACTCCACAGGGTTTTCAACGTCTGATCTTTCAGAAGTAGATCGCCAGACATTTCTTTCTAGGTACCTCTGGGTGGACTTGAACCTCCTACTTTCCGGTTAGCAGCTGAGCGCTTAATTGTTTGTGCCATCCAGGGACTCCGTGTTCTTCCACAGCAGTTCAAAGAGGGCTTTGGCCTTCCTGCTGTTTGAGAAGCGCGCGCGCGCGCGCACACACACGCACACGAGTAGGTGATCAGTTGATCCATTGCAGACCATAGACCACGTTGCAACTGCTCTCACCTAGTCCCTCCTGCTGTGATCACACGGGTTTCTCTTGGCGCCACCCAGGCCTCTGACACGTGGCAAGCCCTCAAGGGCGGGGACTTCCTGGCATGCTGCTGCTCCCCTCCCCCAGCCAGGTGGCATGGTCTTCCAATGTCCCAGCTTCTGTAGGCCCCTTCGGCCAGATCCCTTCCCTCTCCAAGTCCCACCGCCTCTGCTCTGGACTAGCTAACAAGCATCCAGCACCTTTGGATGGGGGGATTGTCCATACAAAACGGTCAGAGGGGGCTGGGCAAGGCCCGGGGCACTCGAGAGGAACCAGTGGGCAGTGACTCAGTTTCCACTCAGCAGCTTGACTTGGGGAGGGGCCCCTGACTCTGGTGGGCTCTCTGAAATGCTGCAGGTCCTCCTGACTGGTCCCGTCCCATCCTGCACTCTCTGTGTCTGCCGGCGGCACAGTTTCTCTCGGCTCTGGGGGCAGGAAAGCTTCCTCCACAGCCCTGCGTGTATCTGGAGTCTGCATGTCCAGTGGTGAGGCCAGGGTCTTTTCTGAGCTCACTCACTGCTGATGGTTTGCAGCCTTTGCCTCTTGTTCTGTGGTGGGCTCGCTCTGGGTGGGCGAGGGGAGAGCTGAGACCCTTGGGACCCAGAGAAGGAGTGTGTTGTAGGTTGCATTGTGTCCCCCCAAAAGATATGTTGAAGTCCTAACTCCTGTACGTGTGAATGTGACCTTGTTTGGAAATGGGGTCTATGGAAAGATAATCAAATTAAGATGAGGTCCTACTGGGCGCAGTGGTTAAGAGCTCAGCTGCTAACCAAAAGGTCAGTGGTTCGAATCCACCGTCTTCTCCTTGGAAACCCTATGGGCAGTTCTACTTTGTCCTATTGTTTCGCTATGAGTCGGAATTGACTTGACAGTAATGGGTTTGGGTTTTTGTATACTGGGTTAGGGTGGGCCTTAATCCAATGACCAGCGTCTTTATAGTAAGAGGAGATGCAGATACACAGGGAGAAGGACTTGTGAAGACAAAGGCAGAATCTCCAGCAGCTCCAGAAGCTAAGAAAAGGCATGGAACAGATTCTCCCCCAGAGCCTTCAGAGGGAGCGTGGCCCTGCCAACACATCGATTTTGAGCTCTGGCCTTCAGATCTGTGAGAGAATAAATTTCTGTTGTTTCAAGCCAAATCCATCTTGGAAGAAGTACAGCTGGAATGCTCCTTAGAAGCGAGGATGGTGAGACATCATCTTGCTTACTTTGGACATGTCATCAGGAAGACCAATCGCTAGAAAAGGACATCATGTTTGGTAAAGTAGAGGGTCAGTGAAAATGAGGAAAACCCTCCATGAGATGGATTGACATGGTGGCTGCCATCACGGGCTCAGACATGGCAAGGATTGTGAGGGTGGCACAGGACTGGGCAGTGTTTCCTTCTGTTATACGTAAGGTTGCCATGAATCAGAGCCAACTGGACAGCAGCCAACAACAGCAAGTTTGTGGTACTTTGTTACTGCGGCCCCAGGAATACATGTGTGAGAGAGGCGAAGGCTCACGGATCAGTACATTCCGGGTTTGCCCCTCTGCACACCGTGGCACAATGTCGTGTGTGTGCCGCATATGGTGACAAAGATGTTTTAACCTGCGGTGTGCCAGGGTCTCTTGCCGGAAGTGGACACGTGTCAGCTCGCTGAATCTGACCAACGATCAGGCGAGGCGGTTCCTGTGAGCACCGGGCTCATTTACGGATGAAGAAAATGAGGCACACTAGCAAGGGCCAGGCCAAAATCCTAACCAGTTGTCAAGTGAATTCCCATGCATGGCGACCCCATGTGTGTCAGAGTAGATCTGTGCTCCGCGGTGTTTTCAATGGCTGATTTTTTCAAAAGCCCTTTCTTCTGGGGTGCCTCTCAGTAGACTCAAACCTCCAACTTTTTGGTTAGCGGCTGAGCACTTTTTGCACCACCCAGAGAGCCTTGTTAAATGTTCAGTAAGTAGCTGTTGATGTGCATGAAGAGAAAGGAGGTTCTGCTGACTAGCATGAGCAGGAACGGGCTGGCCCTGACCCTCACACATTTTCTCGGGCACCTGGGGTCCTGGGATCAGTTTTCTGAGGATGCTGCGGGGGGTCCTTGGGAAGCAGCACCATTTACCCTGCAGAGAAGGGGGGACAGTCACACTCCCGTACTGATTGCCAGCCCCACTCCTAGTCCTCGCCTCCCATACACCCCATGGCAGCAACAACAGCTCCATCCTTGAGCTCCTTGAAATTCTGTGTGCACAAGGAAAATCAAGTGTTTGTTCATCCAAGACTGAATCCACCCGAGATAAGAATTTGTAAACCTTGGACTACATTTTGTCTGCAAATATTTCTCTCCCCTTTTCCAATCACTTTATTGACAGAGTTTTGAAGAGCCCAGGCCAGTTTGGCTGTTCTTACCCAGAGCACTGGGGCTTTTTTTAAACCCCGTGATTCTGGCCTCAGGATTTTGGTAGTTCAGAGGTAGAATTCACCTTCCGTGCAGGAGACCCGAGTTCGATTTCAGTTTTCGTCATTGGAACCCAGTGCAGCCACCACCCATCTCTCAGTGGAGACTTGCATGTTGCTATGATACTGAACAAGTTTCAGGGGAGCTTCCAGACTAAGACTAGGAAGAAAGGCCTGGCAATTTTCAAAAATCAGCCAGTAAAATTCTTTGGATCATGGTGGTTCCATCTGCAACTTATCACGGGTATGGTGCAGGACTGGGCAGCATTTTCTCCCATTGTGCATGATGTTGCCATGAGTTGGGGACCAGTTCGATGGCAGCTGACAACAACTGTTTTGGTATCAGTGGCTGACCGTGAATCAGGTTCTTGTCTACAAGACACACACCTCCAGAACCACAGAATGAGTTGAAAAAAAAAAATTGCAGTGCAAGTTGGACCAGTTTGTAATCAGGTCCCATCTCAGAAAATCCCTCTGGCCTCTTGTGTGGCCAGTGTTCATTTTCTCTGGGTCTCCTTGCTTCTAGAACATTCACAGTCCACAGCCAACCCAGATTATCACACGGGGAGTTTCCTTTTAAATACGGATGTGAATATCGGATTAGTCTGAATAAGACAAGTCTTGATTCTTCCTGCTCCTGAAGCAAACTTTGTTTTTTTTTGCTGACTAGAAAATGTTGAAAGCAAAAAAGAAAAAAAAGGCATAGGATGGCTTGTTTGCTGTGTGCATTTCTTTCAGTGAGGCAATGAATCCCTCATTGTTCCCTGTGACAAGCCCAGACTTTTATCCTGCGCTTTGTTGTATACATGTCTAATACAGTACCAGGTAATGAAAGGATTTTTCTTGTGTTTCTGTTGTTTGTTTTCAAGGAACAACAGAGAAGGGATTTTCAGACAAGTGATTACATTTCCAGAAGCAAGTAGCCAAGGAAGGCAAATCTTGGTGAACAGAGTTGAAGCAACTGTGGATTCCACACTTCCTAAAAATCCAGTTGCCACTCTGGAAAGCATGGCCCCCGGATTCTCTATCAGCCCAGAACTAAAACAATTTCCCGGGCCAATTCTTCAGACAAAGATTGGACTGGACTGTGGGACATAAAATGATACTCGTGAAGAGTGTGCTTCTTAGCTCAAGCAGATACATGGAACTAAATGGGCAGCTCCTGTCCGGAGGTGAGATGAGAAGGCAGAGAGTGTCAGGAGCTGGCTGAATGGACACGGGAAATCAGGCAGAAAGGAGGAGTGTGCTGTCACAGTATAGGGAGAGCAATTAGGGTCACATAACAATGTATGTATACATTTTTGTATGAGAGACTAACTTGAAATGTAAACTTTCACTTAAACTACAACCATAAAGAACAACAACAAAAAAAAATAAAGCCCCCCCCCAAAAAAAAATCCAGTTGCCGTCAAGTCGATTCTGACTCATGGTGACCCCATGTGTGTCAGAGTAGAAATGTGCTCCACGGGGTTTTCAATGGTTGAATTTTTGGAAGTAGATGGCCAGGCCTTTCTTCCAAGACACCTCTGGGTAGAGTCAAACCGCATTGCCTACTGATCTGCTTATTTTCTTTCCCCTTCAAACG
>NW_004444138.1:4101993-4104229 GCF_000243295.1 Trichechus manatus latirostris | reverse complement strand
GACTAAGACAGGCACCTAACAACAACATTATGCTAATTGGATTAATGAGCCATTGGACCTTTTGCAGGAAGAGGCTTTGTACCCCCTGCTCAGTGAGACCTTGGAGGAAGAGTAGCAGACCTTTCTGAAGAAATCAGCTTCTCAGGGAACCCCTGGCAGCTATCATGCCCTTCCCCAAGGAATCTGTCCAAAAGGCATCAGTTCCTTGAGGGCACCTGCCGGGCTGCCCTGCAACCGACTTAGGTATCACCTGCTTCATCTTCCTCCCCTGGCAGGTGTTGGGCATGTGGCGCACCTGGATGGGTTTCAGGATATAAAGGTGATGGTATAATTGTATTAATCTTGTAGAGGAGGATCTGTTGAAAACAATAGTGAGAACACTGACAAGATTTTGGCAATTGCATCCTTAAGTATCCGGAAGTACGATGGGCGCCTATACGTCCTCATGACTTTAAGCGTTTATGAAAACCAGCTGCCGTGGAGTAGCCTCCGACTCATGACCACCCAGTGTGGGTCAGAGTAGAACTGTGCTCCGTAAGGTTTTCAGTGGCTGCTTTTTCAGAAGCAGCTCACCAGGCCTTTCTTCTGAGGTGTCTCCAGGTGGACTCAAACCACCAACCTTACGGGTAGCAGCTGAACGTGTTAACTGTTTGCACCACCCAGGGATGCTCTCAGTGTACTTAAAATAGACAAAAAGGCGTCTCGGCTTCTCATTCTGTTTCACCACGTTGGCTGGACTGGGTGCTCACGGTGGGCCTCTCCTCTGTGGCTCTGGGAGTCTCACTGCTCTGTCTGATGTGAACCCTATCTTTTGAGGGAGGAAAATGGTATCCATCGGGGGGCCAGCAGAGGCCCCTTTGAGCACCACTCTGCACTCCCGGCCCATTTCCTCTAGCCTCCAGCGATGTTCTTCATCTCCACTCTGGTGGCCCTCAGGACTGACTGGTGACCTGCTGCCTCCCAGCTTAAACCAATAATACTAAAAACCCAACTAGTGTGTGAATCGCTTTTCAGAGTTCAAAGAAGACTTTCAGCTTCATGATGCCTTTGAACTTCACAATGTGGTGGTTGTGGGCTGCTGTCAAGTCAGCCCCTGACTCATGGTAACCCCATGTACAATGGAACAAAACTGCCAGGTCCGGCGCCATGCCCTTGACTGGCTGTGGATCAGAGTGTTGTGACCAAAAGGATTTTCACTGGCTGAGTTTTCAGGAGTAAATGGCCAGGCCTTTCTTAGTTTGGAAGCTCCACTGAAACCTGTTGAGCATCACAGCAGCACGCAAGCCTCCACTGACAGACAGGTAGTGGCTGCGTATGAGGTGCAATGGCCAGGAATCAAACCCAGGTCTTCTGCACAGAAGGTGAGAATTTTGCCCCGGAACCACTCTGTAGCCTCACAATAACCAGGTGAAAGTGATAGAATCTGAGTTAGAAAGAAGCTTTAGAAGATTTCAACGAACATTTTGCTTTTTCAGACACCACATTTTTGAAAAAAACACTTTTGTTGTTATTGAGCAATGTACAATAAAGCTTTTTAAAGGTTTAAATAATCTCCACTACATCTTTACTGTCACAGAAGCTAGGAGTAGAATATGAATATAATAACACCAATTATTCTGATTTTCTCTTTACCACAGAGCAAGAATAAATACCTTGCATTCTTATTGTGCTTTATACTTTATGAAAAACACATGCAGTTCACAGTATAATTGGATCAGCTAAGCAATCACTCAAGGTAAGGGGAGCAAGCATTATTACCTCTAGTTTACAGATGGAGGGAACTAAGGCTTATAGAGGTTCAACGATTTGTTTGGTGTCACAAAACACTAGCAGACTGCAAAGCCAGAGTTCGAATTTAGATTTTCTAACTTTTTCTATTATAGACCTCAATTTCTTTCCTAAAATTGTGGCATCCTTACAACTGAAAAAAACACAATCATAAAAAATGATATTGTAGCTCTGTGTTTATTAAAATTGAAACACGTCTATGGTAGGTCTATGGCATGTTGTTGTCATTGTTAGGGGCCTTCGAGTTGGTTCCAACTCATAGTGACCCTATATACAACAGAACGAAACACTGCCAGGTCCTGCGCCATCCTCACGATCGTTGTTATGCTTGAGCCCACTGTTGCAGCCACTGTGTCAATCCATCTCGTTGAGGGTCTTCCTCTTTTTTGCTGACCCTCTACCTTACCAAGCATGATGTCCCTCTCCAGGGACTGGTCCTTCCTGATAA
>NW_004444138.1:4099967-4101615 GCF_000243295.1 Trichechus manatus latirostris | reverse complement strand
AGTAAAATGAAATCCTTGACAACTTCAATCTTTTCTCTGTTTATCATGATGTTGCTTATTGGTTCAGTTGTGAGAATTTTTGTTTTCTTTATATTGAGGTGTAATCCATACTGAAGGGTATAGTCTTTGATCTTCATCAGTAAGTGCTTTAAGACCTCTTTGCTTTCAGCAAGCAAGATTGTGTCGTCTGCATAACCTTGGTATGGTATGGGGTGATTATATTTTGTAACCACAACCCATTGGTCAGTTTGTTGTCCTGTGGTGGCTTCCATGTTGCTATGATGCTGGAAGCTATGCCATTGATATTTCAAATACCATGGTGGACAGGTTTCAGCAGAGCTTCTAGACTAGGATAGATAAGGAAGAAAGGCCTGATAATTTACTTTCAAATGGATCAGAATAGAATATTGTCCGATATAGTGCTGAGAGATGAACACTTAATTTGGAAAATGCTCAAAATACACAGTGGCCACAACAATGGACTCAAGCATACCAATGATCATGAAGATGGTGCAGGACTGGGCAGGGTTTTGTTCTATTGTGCACGAGGTCCTATGAGTCAGGGGCCCCGTTGATGGCAGCTAACAACAACTTTGTTCCAAATATTATAACCATTGATATTGATGAGCTCACTTTGAGATATAAGAGAAAACTAGGAAAACAGGTCTTATGATTGGATATGCTTTCTTCTTCTGTCTGCTTTTAGAAATGAATTCTGGATGCTTTGCTACAGGAACCACCTATGTCACCTCCATTCTCCCTGAGCTGGCAAAGCTTCCCAGGGCCATTCACTCCGACAGCACAGAGGGACATTTCTGTATCTCCTTTCTTCTCAGCAGTTTCTTTGTAATAACCCTGTCAATGGTGTTTTGATCATTGTTCCAGATTCTTTTGCGTCTTCATTCTCCACATTGCATTCAATACCCTACCTTGTTTGTCTCAGAACAAGATGATTTTGCAGTCATACTTATAGGCAAAAATTCACCTCTGTTTCACCAAGTTTCCCTAAATGTGTTGTTAGTCCTGCCTTGTTACATGAGGGCGGTGTTATGGATTGAATTGTGCCCCCCCACCCCCGCCACAAAGTATGCGTTGTATATCCCAACCCCTATACCTATGGAAGATAATTCAAAATGATTACAGCAGTACATTGACAGGGAACTGCCAGAAAGTCAACCTGGGTTCAGAACAGGATGTGGAACGAGGGACATCATTGCTGATGTCAGCTGGATCCTGGCTGAAAGCAGAAAATACCAGAAAGATGTTTTACCTTTGTCTTATTGACTATGAAAAGGCATTTGACTGTGTGGATCATAACAAATTATGGATAACATTAGAAGAATGGGAATTCCAGGACACTTAATTGTGATCATGAGGAACCTGTACATAGACCAAGAGGCAGTCATTCAAACAGAACAAGGGGATACTGTGTGGTTTAAAATCAGGAAAGGGGTGTGTCAGGGTTGTATCCTTTCACCATACTTATTTAATCTGTATGCTGAGCAAATAATCTGAGAAGCTGGACTATATGTAGAAGAACATGGCATCGGGATTGGAGGAAGACTCATTAACCACCTGTGATATGCAGATGACACAACCTTGCTTGCCAAAAGCAAAGAGGACTTGAAGCACTTACTGATGAAGATCA
>NW_004444138.1:4093461-4094605 GCF_000243295.1 Trichechus manatus latirostris | reverse complement strand
TACAGCCAGAATGTTCCTTAGAAGCAAGGATGGTGAGACTTTGTCTCACGTACTTGGGACATGTTATCAGGAGGGACCAGTCCCTGGAGGAGGACATCATGCTTGGTAAAGTTGAGGATCAGCGCAAGAGAGGAAGACCCTCAACAAGATGGACTGACATGGTGGCTCCAACAATGGACTCTGACATAGCCATGACTGTTAGGATGGTGCAGGACCAGGCAGTGTTTCGTTCTGTTGGACATACTGTCGCTATCAGTCGGAACCAACTCGACAGCCCCTAATAACAACATACCTATGAATGTAATCCCATTTGGGAATAGGGTTTTCTTTGTCGTGTTAATGAGGCCACATCAGTGTAGTGTGTATTTTAAGCAAATCACTTTCGAGATATAAAAGGAGCAGATTAGAAACAGAAGTAAGAAAGCACAGATGGGGGAAGATAGATGCCATACCACATGAAGATCGCCAAGGAACCAAGGAACAGAAGCTGAAAAGTGACAAGGACCTTCCCCCAGAGCTGACACAGAGGAGAAGTCTTCCCCTAGAGCTGGTGCCCCGAATTCAGACTTCTAGCCTTCTAAACTGTGAGAAAATAAATTTCTGTTCTTTAAAGCCACCCACTTGTGGTATTTCTGTTACAGCAGCACTAGGAGACTAAGACAGATGGTACAACCTGTTTTCTATAGGTACTACTTATCTCTTAGTTACGTTTGTGTTTTGTTTTAAAAATAATTTTTTTGTTGTTGTGCTTCAGGATGAAACTTTACAGAGTAAATTAGTTTCTTGTTCAATAATTTATATATAAATTGTTTTGTGACATTGGTTGCAATCCCAGCAATGTGTCAGCACTCTCCCCTTCCACACCCCAATTCCCCATTTCCGTCTGACCATTTTTCCTGTCCCTTCCTGCCTTCTTGTCATTGCTTTTGGGCAGGTTTTGCCCTTTTGGTTTGTATACATGATTGAACTAAGAAGCACGCTCCTCACGTGTGTTATTGTTTGTTTTACAGACCTGTCTAATCTTTGGTTAAGGGTGAACTTTGGGAGTGGCTTCAGTTCTGGGTTAAAAGAGTGTCTGGGGGCCATAGTCTCAGGGTTTTCCCAGTCTCTGTCAGACCAGTAAGTGTGGTCTTTTTTGTTGTTT
>NW_004444138.1:4011647-4091496 GCF_000243295.1 Trichechus manatus latirostris | reverse complement strand
TTGGCCTCTGTTCCAAAAGTGAGGGATGTCAGGCGATGGCAGCTATGCAACTCCCAGCTGTTATTAGCTGATGAATTATTTTAGGGCACTCGATGGACTCCTGATGGCCCCGGGTAGTTAATGCACTTCTAAGCTTTCCTAATTTACACATGTGGAATAATTTCTTCATCACCTGTAAGTGCTTTTAACAACCTTTCAGATTATGTTATTCATAGATGGCATGACTTATTTCTAAGTAATGCAACTGGTACTAACTTGTCTAAAACTCGCCAAAGCCCTTAGACCAGTCAACATCAGAGAGATCACCAGAAGGGATCTCTCTTTCTGGAGCCTGGTGACATCTTTAGCAAGAAAGGAGTCACTTCTGACCACCATGAGGTGGCCGTGTTTGTGACCAGGTTATTACAGCTGTGGCTGTACCCACAGTGGGTTGCTGCCTGTCAGAGTCTATGGCCAGGATGACGTGGGAGGCTGTTTTCGGGGGGCAGCACTAGGATAGGGGTTGGGAGAGAGGGGCACCCTGGGGAGGCAGATCCTACACTGTGTCTAAAGCAGTGCGCTGCACCCCTGAGAGAACCCAGTGAATATCTCCATACTTCCAGCTTCAGGTAGTTGGAATCTGTGTGATGCTCTGCGTGGGTGAAGAGCTACTTTACCCAAAGACTTTGGTCTTTGTCGCCTAGTTCCTGGGAGGTAACCTCTATACTCTTGGAATTTACCTAGTGGTTGAAATGTCTTTGTTATCCCTGAGGGCTCCAGGACACACCTGAGGGTTTATGCTAATGAGATGACTCATGTTAGGTGGGGCTGGCCAGATCAGAAAGGACTGATTTAGGGTGAGAGAGGGATGGGGACTAGAGATTGAGTTCAACCACATGGGCAATAAGTCAATCAATTAGGCCTACGTAATGCAACCCCAATAAAAAACTCTGGACACTGAAGCTTGGCTGAGCTTTCTGGCTGGTGAAAGACACTGATGCTTGGAGGGTGTGTGTGTGTGTGTGTGTGTGAGGGGTGTAATGTGTCCCTTGGGACATGGAAGCCCCACCTTGGGGATCCTCCTAGATCTTGTCCTATGCATTTCTTCTTTATGGTGGTCTTGATTTGTGTCCTTTTTGCCATAATAAATCTGCAGTATTAAGCATAGCTTTCTCGAGTTCTGTGACTTGTTCTAGTGAGTTATACAACCCGAGGGGGTAGTTGGAACCCCCGAATATGTAGCCAGCAGTTCGTAAATGAGGGTGCCATAGAGACTCCCAAGTTTGTGGCTGATGTTCTGAGGAGATAGTGGGAACCCCTGAATTTGGAGCCCATAGTGAGGGGTTCCTGGGGAGTGCCAAGTTCTCAGCTGGTATCTGAGGTCTTGGGTAGACTTGGCAGTCTGAACGACTGTGTCCAATAACTTGTGAGGTCTGATCTGGCCCAGGTGGTTAGGGTCAGAGGAAGAAGAACTACATTTGCCGAGAAGACATTTAGAGCTGGTGTAGGAAGACACACACAGAGAAAGAAACAGAGACACATAGAATCATCAACTTAGAGGGGCCTTAGAGATGGGCAAAGCTTGTGTTTGCTCTGAGGGGCAGCAGAAGTTCACAAGGTGCTGGTGGGGGCCATGCAGGATCGTTCAGCAGGGTGCCGCTCCCGTTACCCACTCCCTCCTCAACCAGAGAACTTCTGCTTCTGCCAGTTTCCCCATGGGGCTTTTAAAGAAAGACCCCTGGCCCACTCCCTTTAGGGCTTTTAGAGCCCCAGATACTCAACTGGCCATGATTTCACTTTCTCTGAGGGAGAAGTGGGTCAACGGGTGTGACATGTGACTCTTGTCCTCCATCAAGCTACGTAAAGGTCTGTGTGCTCCTTTCTCAGCAAGGAGGGACCGTGGGGAGTCCTTCTTCATCTAGAAATTTAACTTGCTTGCTTTTTGATGAATAGATGAAAGACGAGAGAAAAACCCTACTCCTCAAATAAGGCTAAGAGCATTGGACTGAATTCCTCAATAAAGCCTGCCCTCAATGTTGAACAGGAATCATGGCTGGGTGTCAGCCCTGGCCCCTTGCTCTGTCCTGAGGAGGCAGAGTTGGGTCAGAGCCTGTCCTGCCTTGAAGCAGGGACAGGCTGGCTGTTGTCTCACCATGGCTGTGGGTGGTGGTTGCTCTTTTGCCCTTTTGACCACATGACCCCAGCATCTGGGAGGGGTGGAGTTCCTGGGCTTCTGGGATAGCTAAGAGCCTCCCTTCCCCTTCCTGTTATGGCAGAGAGTGGACACCATGTGGGGTGTGTGGACCCTGTGTGGGGTGCCTGTACGCTGTGTGGGATAAATCTGTATTCTGGGTTCCCCTTCTTGTCTCCAAATGAAGATGTAGCCAACCATCTCTTCTTGAGGGCTTTTCCACATCAAGCACTGAGTGTTTTGAAGGTCTCTGGGCCCCGAGGCTGACAGCTAGTTATTTGGAAAACAGGTGGATATTTATAAACAAATCAATATAATAATACACAAGGCAGACTGTACTGGCGACCCACTGCAGGGGACCAGGGACACAGGGGACTGTGCCTTCTTGGATGTTCTCTACAAGATCTACTGCCAACATCTAGGCTTTCAAGGACACTGAAAAAAATATCCTCATTCCAGATAAGTAGTTCTCATGCCCCAGCCTAGTTTTCAGAGGGGAGCAAGGGGAGGGGAAGAGAATGGCCTAGATTTTCTAGAATCCCTAAGACATTTGGTATAGTAGAGCTAGGCTCACAGTTAACCAATAGCCATCCAGTTGACTCGGACTCATGGTGACCCCATGTGTGCAGAGTAGAACTACACCTCCATAGCGGAGCCCTGGGGCAGCACAAATGGTTAAGTGCTCAGCTACTAACCAAAAGACTGGAAGTTTGAGTCCACCCAGAGTTGTCTCAGGAGGAAGGCCTGGCAATCTACTTTTGAAAAATCAGCCGTTGAAAACCCTACTGAGCACAGTTCTACTCTGACATGCATGGGGTTGTCAGAACAGACTCGATCACAATTGGTTTGGTTGGTTTGACTCACAATATATCCCTGGTAACTGTATGTTGATTTAAAAAAAAAAAATTCACTATCAAGTTGATTCCAACTCATAACGACCCTATAGGATAGAGTGGAACTGCCCCATAGGGTTTTCAAAGAGTGACTGGTGGATTCGAACTGCCGACCTTTTGGTTAGAAACCGTAGTGCTTAACCACTAAGGGACCAGGGCTCCATGTGGAATTAAAGTAGCCAGAAAAATCTCTCTCTTGGAGCCCTCTCCTTCAGTTTAAAGGACAAATGGAAGAGCATAGACTCTAGAAGCCTCCAGAAGCTTCTGGAGACCATCGTCCAACAATCTCCCATTAGCAGAAGGGTTTATCAGATTAGCTTCGTGATGATCTTGGGCTTTGGAGGGATTGGATACAGGGTGGCTTACCTCAAGGAAGAAAGAGCTTGGTGTGTTGGCAGATGCTGGCCCAGAGCCTGGTATAAATCCTGGTTCTGTCATCTACCAGCCGTGTGGCCTTGGGCAAGTTCCTTAACTTGAGCCTCAGTCTTTTCATCTGTGTTACTGTTGTTGTTACCTGAGTCAATTCTGACCCATGGCGACGCCATACGTGCACAGTAGAACTGTGCTCTGCAGGGTTTCAAGGCTGTGACCTTTTGGAAGCAGACTGCCAGGTCTTACTTCCAAGGTACCTCTGGATGGGTTTGAACCACCAACCTGTTGGCTAGTAGTCTAGTGCTTAACCACCAGGGACTTCTTCCTCATCTGTATTGTTGTTGTTGTTGTTAGGTGCCGTCAAGTCGGTTCCAACTCATAGCGACCCTATGTACTACAGAACGGAACACTGCCCAGTCCTGCGCCATGCTCACAATCGTTATGCTTGAGCCCATTGTTGCGGCCACTGTGTCAATCCATCTTGTTGGGGGTCTTCCTCTTTTTCGCTGACCCTCTGCTTTACCAAGCATGGTGTCCTTCTCCAGGGACTGATCCCTCCTGACAACATGTCCAAAGTATGTAAGACCTAGCCTTGCCATCCTTGTTTCTAAGGAATATTCTGGTTGTACCTCATCTGCAGAATGGATATAATAAGAATAATACCAACCTTACAAGTTGCATAGAATTCATATACAGGATGCACTTAGAACAGTGCCTGGCAGATTGTAAGCTCTAAACACATATATGTTTGTTACATAAACGTATAAAATAAGTGGGTGGCAGTGTGGGGCCGAAGAGGCAGCTGCCCAGGATAACTGGATGCCATGAGGAAGGGTGTTGTGGGCGGAGAAGTGCTCAGCAAAGAGAACCAGGCAAACTCTACCTGCTTCTCAGTCACTGTTTCCTTCCCTGATTCTCGCTATTGGAATGAAATATCATGTGAGACTTATATCATGAGCTCCTTTCCCAGCCAAAACGCCTCTTCTACGCAGTGAACAAGAGTGGATGAAGCCAAAAGTCCATTTGGCGAGATCATTTTGGAACGTGACCAGCAATGAGGGATGGGATGAAGTTTTCTGCGTGTTTCCATTCTTTCTTCAGCTTTCACGTAATCCTGGCGGGGCAACGTTCAGCTGAGTGGATGCTGGGCGGCAGATGAGTGGAGGTTTTCTCAAACTTCTTTCTGAGCTGATTTCAAAATCGAGAGGGGGGAATAATACCTTGTTATTTTTTTTCAGTTTTGAGAGCTTCCATGTACAGGCACAATGTTAAATTTTAGGAGCCACGAATTTTCCTTTTTCTCCTCAATGAGATGTTTGGAGGATGTTACCGGAATGGGGAAACCAAACTAGACCTGTTGCCGTCGAATTGATTCTGACTTATGACGACCCCATGAGTTACAGAGTAGAACTGCTTTGTAGGGTTTTCTTGGCTTTACAGAAGCAGACTGCCAGGCCTTTCTTCTGCAGCACTGCTGGCTGTGTTTGAACCGCCAAACTTTCGGTTAGCAGCCGAGTGCAAACCATTTGCACCAGCCAGGAACTTACCAGAATGGGAAGGAATCAGTATTTACTGGGGAACTCCTCACCCCAATGCCCATGCCCTTGCCTTTTTGCTGCTCATCCTTCAAGAAGTAGGCAGGCAGGGGTTTTGCTAAAGAGTCTGTGTGTGCGTGTGCATGTGTGCATGTGAAAGGACTATATTAAAAAAATAAAAAACCTTGCCATCAAGTTGATTCTGACTCATAGCAACCCTATTGGACAGAGTAGAACAGACCCATAGGGCTTCCAAAGAGCGGCTGGTGGATTCGAACTGCGGACCTTTGGGTTAGCAGCCGAAGCTCTTAACCACTATGCCACCATGGTTTCCGAAATGATGATATAGGCATGTCCAAAACAGCTTAGGTGCTGGGAATTCAGCAATAAATAAAACAGGAGAAACTTGTGCCGTGTGGACCTGAGCTTCTTGGGCAGGGGGTGGGGTGCACTGGCATGAGGGTTGCCCCCTCCCAGCCAGCCATAAATGCAAGCCACAACCCACAGCCGATGATCACAGGGTTCCCCTCATTTGCTTTCAATTTCCTTGCAGTGTCTTTATCTCTTGAAGTCTCAGGGTGGCATAGACAGAGTCCTTGGCTGCTGACTGAAAGGTTGGAGGTTCAAGTCCACTTAAAGGTGCCTCAGAAGAAAGGCTACTTTGGAAAAAATCAGTCATTGAAAACCTCATGGAGCACAGGTCTATTCTGACACATGTGGGATCGCCATGGGTTGGAATCAACTTGATGGCAACTGGTTTTCATTGATCTCTGTCTCTGGCCCCAACCTCTGACTCTAACCAGCTCGTAACCTCCATGGCCTTCTTTTGGGGATTAGACACACCTGGGTTCAAATCCAGGCTCTGCCACTTACCAGCGGTGACATGGGCAAGTCAAGTCCTCCCTCTGGGATTGAGGTTCCACATATATAGGATGGAGCTGTCACCTCTCTCACAGAGCCAGCCCGAAAGAGAGAAGAGACAAAGCCCCTAGCATTGGGCAGGACAGTCAATGTCCAGGAAGTGCCCACTGTGCTTACTGTTCTCTCCTGGCACCTCGGCCCTGAGGAACCCAGAGGGAAGACTTCTGGCTCCCAGCCCTGCAGGGCTCCCCACCCCCTGCCTCCCCTGGGATGCTGGCTAAGGCCGTTGGGCCCTGAACCGAGGAACAGAATGCATGGAGCTGTGGCCTCTGTTCACTTCCTTGGCAGTACCCCATAATGGAGGTGATGGGCTGCACCACACGTCCTGCAGCCGTCGAGGTGGAGTAAGGGAACTCCAAGGCTGCCTCAGCCTGCGGGACACTGGAGACCCTTCTTTTCTAGGGCACCTGACTCTCATGTGCCTTGTGTCCGGGGGCTCTGAGCTATCGGCATCTCCACAGTCCAGCTCCCCCTACCTTAATGGGGGAGGATCTGAGATTCTCGAGCTGCCAAAAAACCCCGAGACTCACTGGCTCCGCCCGAGGAGAGCCGGTGCGCCGGGACGCAGGGATTTCCGCCTGCTGGTGCTCAGGCTCAGTTCACCTCGGGCTCCAGAGGGTGAAGCAGGGGCAGTCATCCCAGAGAGAAGTCTGCCTGCCTTTCTGAATGGGTTGATTTACCCAGACTGCTGTTGTTAGCTGCCTAGAGTCCACCCCAGTCTCATGGAGACTCCATGCAAGATGGAAGGAAATGCTGCCCCATCCTGCGCCATCCCCAAGATGGGTCATAGACCCGGCCGTTGTGATCCACAGGGTTTTCATTGGCTGATTTTCAAAAGAAGATTCCTAGTCTGTTTTAGTCTGGAAGCTCCACTGAAACGTGTTCGGCATCATAGGTACACTGCAAGCCTCTAGAGACAGGTGGGTGGTGGCTGCACATGAAGTGCATTGGCTGGGAATCAAACCCAGGTCTCCTGTATGGAGGTGAGAATTCTACCACGGGGCCACCACTGCCCCCTCTCCTAGAGACAAGAGACCTCTTTTAAAGCAGTTTAAACCCTTCTCATTGCTCCTCTCCCAGAAAAGGGGTGCAAGGAAAGCCCTGAAAGTTATTTCCCATCTTAGGTGCCCCCTTACAGCAGAGCTCCTGTGCCCCCTTACAGCAGAGCTCCCAGCCTGGGGCCTGGGGGAGTCCCGAATCCCCACGGCAGGAAGAGTCGGTGGACAGAGCAGGCCATTACGCGGCTTGTGCTGGGGGGTGTGAGTGAGCAGCACTCCTGCTGGGACGCCTTGGACCCTGTCTTAGTCATCTAGTGCTGCAATAACAGAAATACCACACGTGGGTGACTTTCACAAACAGAAATTTATTTGCTCACAGTTTAGGAGGCTAGAAGTCCAAATTCGGAGCAACAACTCTAGGGGAAGTCTTTCTCTCTGTATTAGCTTTGGAGGAAGGTCCTGGTCTCTTCAGTTTCTGCTTCCTGGTTCCTTGGAGATCTCCATGCGTCTTGGCATCTCTCTTTCCCCATCTCTCCTCTGCTCACTAGTTTAATCACTTTTATATCTCAAAAAGAGATTGATTCAAGACACACCCTGTACTAATCCTGCCTCATTAACGTAACAAAGACAGCTCATTCCCAAATGGGATTACAACCACAGGCATAGAGGTTAGGAATTACAACACATATTTTTGGGGGGCACAATTCAATCCACAACAGACCCAAAGGCCCTCAAACACATCGCTTTCATCTTGGGGGGTCTTCTGGCTGTTGGGTTCTGCTGCTTCTGATCTGCTAGTGCAGTTCATTTGTTTTCAATTTAATGGTATTTATTCTGCAGGAACATTGCTCGGTGGATTCTTGGTTACCATGTGGAAGGCACACGCTAGGCACTGTGGGAGGTAAGGGGGATACAGTGAACTCGGATGCTTGGGGTTCTAGAAAGGCTCCAGATCTGCAGAGTTCTGGGTTTTCCATGAGAGCAACAACACTACAACACAACAGCAGCAATACAATAGCAGCAGCAACAACGATAGCAACACCACCACAGCAACGACACAACAGCAACAACATGTACGACAAGACAACAGCAGCAGCAGCAACGACACAACAGCAGCAACAATAGCAACACAACAACAACGACACACCACCACCAGCAAATGATTCGTACTGGCACGCAGACAAATCGAGACTGGTCAAGAAGAGCAAGGGGCCTGAAGATGAAGCCCCACGTGCTGAGAGGGTCGATTTCTGTTGCACAAAGTCTTTTGTTTGGCCAACAATATCCTCCAAAGCCCAAACTTTCCCCTTAAGAGCTGAGAAATGTGGAGGTAATAGGAGTCGAGATAAGGAAAAAAACAAACAAAAAAAAGCAGACAGAGCCAGAGGGCATCACAAGGCGATTTCACTTGGGATCTGGGGGCACCAGAACCTTCCTGTGCTCCACTGCAGGTCCTCGTGACCTCACCCCCACCTGCCCCATGCTCTCCTTGAGGTGGGTCTGCCCGGCCTCATGAAGGTGCACCTGGCAGCACCCGGTCTCCCCCTCACGCTGCACCTCCGCGGCCCAGCCCAGGGATTCCCCACTGACACTGCCTGCAGGATCGCCCTGCTCTGAGCCACCTTATGAGGGCGCAACCTGGGAATTCGGGGAGCTGACACTCTGCACCTGACCTTTGAAGAATGGCATATGAGGGCCAGGGATAAACTTTTCCTCCTTCTTTTCCAAGGGAGGGTCGCGAGTGAGGTTGAGTAGCCTTCTCAGGGTGCAGTCCTCAGGATCCCACCGTCTGTTACAGAGGCCACCGTGGTAACAGGTCCTCCCTCAGGTCCTCTGCCTCCCTCCCCCATTGCTCACTTCTGCCCCCTGGGACTGCACTCATGGATAACTAGTCCACAAGAACTCTCCTCAGCTCTGCGTCTGAGGGACCCCAGCTTCCACCAAATTACTATCCACTGAGATCTGCCCTTTTGGGGTGGGGGGCAATGTGTCATAGCAGCAGGATCATGTATGTAGCAAGTACTTTCTGTATCGCAGTGCATGACTTATAAACATCTCCTTTATTTTTTCCTTTTAATGCAACCATCACCACTATTTCTTTCCAAAACTTTTCATCACCTCAAACAGCAACCCTGTACCCATTAAGCAATAACTCCCCATTCCTCTCTCCTCTCAGTGCCTGGTAACCGCTACTCGACTTTCTGTCCCTCTGCATTTGCCTCTTCTAGATATTTCAGTGTTTACCCTTTTGTGTCTGGTTTATTGCACTCAGCGTGATGTTTTCAAGGTTCATCCGTGCTGTAGCATGTAGCAGAACATAAATTCTCAATACCTGCTTTAATTTTATTGCACATATCTAAAGTAGGCATGATTATGCTCATTCTGTAGGTGAAAAAACTGAGAGACAGAACAGTTAAACGACTTGCTAACTGCCTGTTTTAGTTATCTAGTGCTGCTGTAATGGAAATACCACAAGTGAGTGGTTTTAACAAAGAGAAATTTATTCTCTCACAGTTTAGGAAGTTAGAAGTCCAAATTCAAGGTGCCAGCTCCAGGGGAAGACTTTCTCTCTCTGTTGACTCTGGAGGAAGGTCCTTGTCATCAATCTTCCCCTGGACTAGGAGCTTCTCAGCGCAGGAGCTCTGGGTCCAAAGGATATGCTCTGCTCCTGGGGCTGCTTTCTTGGTGGTATGAGGTCCCCCTGTCTCTCTGCTTGCTTCTTTCTTTTATATCTCAAAAGAGATTGACTTGAAACACAACCTAACCTTATAGACTGAGTCCTGTCTTGTTAACATAACTTCCACTAAGCCCACCTCATTAACATCGTAGAGATAGGATTTATAACACATAGGAAAATCACACGAACAATCACACAATACTGGGAATCATGGCCTAGCCAAGTTGACACATACTTTTGGGGGACACAATTCAATCCATGATGTTGCTGAATGCAGGACTGAATGAGTAGCCCCGTATACCACAGCTGCCTTTTAGGGAGTAGAGAGGAAGCAATGGGAGGATTGTGTAAGATCCATGCGAGGAGTCCCATGGAAGCCACACGCACTTGAATCACAAGCACAAGCAGAAACCCTTTTTACTCTGTGTGTGTGCATGTGTGTGTGGATGTGTGTGTGGATGTGCATGTGCCTTTTGAAGCCCAGTAACTCCTAAGGCAATCTGTGTCTCAAGCTGAGGCCATGCCCACGGGTGGAGTTCAGCACCACGGGGTTGGACAGATGTGGCCTCAGAGTTCATGCAGGGACCAGCTGACCCTGCAGATCCCTGTAGAATGCCACAGCCCCAGGCGGTAAACTGTCAGGAGCCCAGTTGTGCCAAGGGGAGAAAGGACTGGGAGTCTGTTCCCTTTTATGTCGGTGGTGCCCGTTGTGAGCCGTGGTGCCCAAGGCAGGCCTGTGAAGGTGGGGAGGGTGTGAGAGACCCAGCCATGGCCCCTGCCGGGCGCTCACACAGCACCAGGTGGCAGGCAAAGCTCTTCCCCGTGCAGCAGAGGCAACATGCAGAAGTCCTGCTACCCTCAAAAAGACAGTGACATTGCAGGCTACTCGGGAGGGACAGGCACAGGGACACACGATGGAGGCCAGCAACTGTCTCTCTGCTTGTAGGCTTTCAGACTTTTTTTTTTAATTGTTGTAGTTTAGATGAAGTTTACATTTCAAGTTAGTCTCCCATATAAAAATTTATACATACATTGTTATGTGACCCTAATTGCTCTCCCCATACTGTGACAGCATACTCCTGCTTTCCACCCCTGATGCCCCATGTCCATTCAACCAACTCCTAACCCTCTCTGTCTTCCCGTCTCACCTCCGGACAGAAGCTGCCCGTTTGGTCTCTTGTGTCTACTTGAGCTAAGAGGCACACTCCTCACGAGTATCATTTTATGGCCCACAGTCCAGTCTAATCCCTGTCTGAAGAGTTGGCCTCGGAAATTGTTTTAGTTCTGGGCTGACAGAGAATCCAGGGGCCTTGTTTTCCGGGGTTCCTCCAGTCTCAGTCAGACCATTAAGTCTGGTCTTCTTACTAGAATTTGAGTTCTGCAACCCACCTTTCTCCTGCTCCATCAGGGACTTTCTGTTGTGTTCCCTGTCGGGGCGGTCATTGGTGACAGCTGGGCACCATCTAGTTCTTCTGGTCTCAGGCTGATGAAGTCTCTGGTTTATGTGGCCTTTTCTGTCTCTTGGGCTAATACTTTCCTTGTGTCTTTTGTGTTCTTCATTCTCCCCTACTGCAGGTGGTTGGGACCAAATGATGCATCTTAGATGGCTGCTTGCAAGCTTTTAAGACCCCAGATGCCACTCACTAAAGTAGGATACAGAACGTTTTCTTAATAAGCTTTGTTATGCCAGTTGACCTAGATGTCCCCTGAAAGCAGGGTCACCAGATCCCTACCCCTGCTACTCTGTCCCTCAAAGTGCTTGATTGTATTCAGAAAACTTCTTAGCTTTGGTTTAGTCTAGTCGTGCTGACTTCGCCTGTAGTGTGTGCTGTCCTTCCCTTCACCTAACATAAAACTTGCTACTATCTAGTTAGTGAATAACCCTCACTCTCTCTCCCCACCCTCATAACCATCAAAGAATGTTGTCTTCTGTGTTTAAACCTTTTCTTGAGTTCTTATAATAGGGTCTTGTACAATATTTGTCCTTCTGTGACTTACTAAATTCACTCAGCATAATGCCTTCCAGATTCCTCCATGTTATAAGATGTTCCATGGCTTCATCGTTGTTCTTTATCATTGCATAGTATTTCATTGTGTGGATATCGCATAATTTGTTCATCCATTAGTCTGTTGGGTTGTTTCCATGTTTTTGCTATTGTGAACAATGCTGCAACAAACATGGTTGTGCAGATACCTATTCGTGTGACAGCTCTTATTTCTCTAGGTTATATTCCAAGGAATGGGATAGCGGGATCGTATGGTACTTCTATTTCTAGGTTTTTAAGGAAGGGCCAAATCAATTTGCAAAGTGGTAGCACCATTTTACATTCCCACCAACACTGTATAAGTGTTCCAGTCTCTCCACAACCCCTCCAGCATTTATTATTTTGTGTTTTTTGGATTAATGCTAGCCTTGTTGGGGTGAGATGATATCTCATTGTAGTTTTGATCTGCATTTCTCTAATGGCTAATGATTGTGAGCATTTCTTCATGTGTCTGTTAGCTGCCTGAATATCTTCATTGGCGAAGTGCCTGTTCATATCCTTTGCCCATTTTTTAATTGGGTTATCTGTCTTTTTGTTGTTGAGGTTTTGCAGTATCTTGTAGATTTTAGAGATTAGATGCTGATCAGATTTGTCATAGTCAATTTTTTTTTCCCAGTCTGTAAGTTGTCTTTTTACTCTCTTGGTGAAGTCTTTTGATGAGCATAAGTGTTTGATTTTTAGAAGCTCCCATTTATCTGATCTCTCTTCTGGTGCTTGTACGTTGTTACTTATGGTTCGTAGTGTGTTTATGCCATGTATTAGGGCTCCTAGCGTTGTCCCTAGTTTTTCTTCCATGATCTTTATCATTTTCGATTTTATATTTAAGTCTTTTATCCATTTTGAGTTAGCTTTTGTGCATGGTGTGAGGTATGGGTCTTGTTTCAGTTTTTTGCAGATGGATATTCAGTTACACCAGCACCATTTGTTAAAGAGACTGTCTTTTCTCCAATTAACGGACTTTGGGCCTTTGTCAAATGTCAGCTGCTCATAGGTGGATGAATTTATGTCTGGATTCTCAATTCTGTTCCATTGATCTATCAGACTTTCTGATGATGCCTGTCATCCTAAGTTAGAACCCTAGCCCGGGGCTTCTCTAACTTTGGAATGTACTTAATAATTGTTTAAACAAAAATCATATCAAGCCAATAATAGAAATTGACTGAAGTTTATTGAATATACAATTTGCAATCGGGGTAACGTTTTGACTAACCAAAAGTTAGCAGTTCAAACCCACCAGCCACTCCTTGTGAGAAATATGTGGCAGTCTGCTCCTGTAAAGATCACAGCCTTGGAAACCCTATGGGGCAATTCTACTCGGTCCTGTAGGACCACTATGAGTTGGAATTGACTCAACGGCAGTGGGTTCGAATCCTTGGCCCCTCCCTCATCTGATCAACCTCTCCATTTTAAGCTCTTAGTTCCCCCGGAGTCTCAGCTTAGATGTGGCTTCTTCCAGCTCAGGGTTCTTTGTTGCAGCAGCCAGGGGAAGCTCACTCAGGGGACCTGTTCTTCATAGAGCTGAGCCCCAGTTCCTCCCAAACACAGACCCTGTGATGATAGCATATATGCAGATAATTTATTTGGGGAAGTGGGACTGGAAAGTGGACCAGGGACCTGGAAGAAGTGAAACTGAGACAGAGGAAAGGCAATCCAAGGGTGTGTTAATTGAATTGAGTCCCATTATGGGCATCTGGGCTGAGTCCTGCTGGGGAATGGAAAGTGGGGTGCTTGTCTACCACCTCCCACCCCCACCCCCATTCTCTAGGGAAGCCTCCAGGCATATCAACTCCCTGCTGTCCCAGGTGTAAGATTGCTCCAGCCTGGCTGGCGAGTGGGCTTCTGCAGATAGCCAACGCTGCATCAGCAGGGAACTCCTGGGGCATAAGGCAAGGATGTGCAGAGCCCAGGGGTGAGATGCTGTCAGCTCCACCTGTGTGCAGCTGGTTGCCACAGCAACGGCTGGAGCAAAAGTTGGGCTGAGAGGATATAAGAAGGTGCATGAAAGAGGTCCAGCACAACCTCCAAAAGATGCCCTGTGTTTTGGATGTACAAGCGTGGACCTCAAGGGTAGGTTCGGGTTGAGCTATCACTATGGGAATCATCAACATAAGTTGTTGTTGTCGTTAGCTGCCGTTGAGTCAGCCCCCAACTCATGGCGACCCCATGAACAACAGAATTTGAACTCTTATGATCTATAGAGTTTTCATTGTCTGATATTTGGAAGTAGATTGCGAGGCTGCCTTAGTCTGGAAGCTCCACTGAAACCTGTTCAGCATCATAGCAACATGCAAGCCTCCACTGACAACTGGGTGGTGGCTGAGCATGAGTTGCAATGACCAAGAATCAAACCTGGGTCTCCTGCATGAAAGGTGAGAATTCTACCACTGAACCACCACTGCCCCCACCAACACAGAGGTGCTATTTAAAGCTGTGGGCGGTCAATAGGAGAATGCCTAGAGAGGAAAGATGAGAGACTCTAGGACTGAGCGCTGGGACCTCCCCATTCAAAAGGGGTTGAGGAGGAAGAGCTGAAGAAGGAGTCCGAGAAGGGGTGGTGTAGAAGGAACACCGGGTGAGTGGGTGTCATGGGATTCTAAGAGGTTAAATGAGACCAGGCCAGAAACTAATCAGTGGGTCATGGGTGAGTTTGTAGAGAATGGTCTGAGTGAAGCAGTGGGAACATCCTGATGGGAGGGGTGGAAGAGATGCTACAGAAGGGGAAATGGAGACTGCTTTTAAGATGCTTGGCTCTCAGGAGGAGCAGGCCAAGGGGGCAGGGAGAAGAGAACAGAGCTGGCGCACCTGCTGTGACTCCCCTTTATGTGGTAGGGACCTCTTTCAAACTTTGCATGCATATTTCATCTCAATCCTCATGAAAACCTTTTGCATTATTTGTTGTTATTTATTTTTTGGAGCCCCTGGTGGTGCAAACTGTTAACATGCTTGGCTGCTAACTAAAAGGTTGGAGGTTCGAGTCCACCCAGTGGTACCTCGGAAGAAACTCCTGGCAATCTACTTCTGAAAAATCAGCCATTGAAAATTCTATGGCGCACAGTTCTACTCTGACACATGTGGGGTCATCATGAGTAGGAATTGATGTCCACTGTTTTTTTTTTTAATTCATATTTTACAGTTAAGGAAAGCGAGACTTAGAAAGTTTTATAACTTACCTATGTTTAGACAGGTGAGGGGCAAAGAGGGGATTTGAGCACAGTTCCATCAGATTTTGAAGTCTAACTACTTTCTGTGACCATGTAGGTGGGGCAAAAGGCTGGGGTGACACTAGCGGCGGGTAGTAGGCATGCTAGTGGAGGGTAATATAGTAGGTGTAAGGAGCCCAAGTTCATTCTCTAGAGGGAATTTCTAGGAATTCAGGTTCTGGAAGTTCACCTTCCAATTTTAAGCTGTTTTCCAGAATGATAAATAACAATTTAGTTTTTTTGCCACTGGACTTCCTGTGAAGGGGCTGGTTGTATAATGTTACTGAGGCCACCAGTGTAACCTGACCTTATGAATGCCAGTCAATTTCCATTAGTCCTTATACTAGCCCAAGCCAGACTGGCCAGCTCCGCATGCGCAGAAGGGCCAGCTGTGACTGCTAATTGACCTCAACAAAGGACTCAGCAATAGGAAGAATGAATCAGAAGGAAAATCATCACCTGGACCATATTCCAAAGTGAGAGGTCCAATAAGAACCACGTCACCTCCTGGTTCCTGGCCGCCTTCTAGAATTTTCCCTCCTCAGTACGCTTGCGCGGCCGCCATCTTGCTGCCCAAATCACATATGAGCCCTGCTTCCTGGTAGCTCGGGGAGCCCGCTCTGAGGAATTTCCTTTGGGCTCCTTGCTCTGCAGATTGCAATGAAGTTACTTTCTCTTTCTCAAAGACCGGTGTCCAGATAATTGGCAAGTCTGAGCATGCCGGACAAGAACCCACCTCCTAAGGTTCAGTAACACCAGGACGGAGTGTGGTGGAAAGGAAGGAGCAGACAAATGACACAAGGCGTTCTCAGGGCCATTTCTCCATGTCCTCCACTCTCCCGGGCCCCTTATATTTGTTCTGCTGAAGACTCAAGAGCTCAGGAGGATAATTTGTAAAAACAAGGTAAATGGGTAACAGCTTGTGAAAGTTTTGTATTTGTCCACCTTTTTCCCACACAAATGTTCCCAAGAGAGTGAAGAATAATCATACTTGGCCCAACTAATTGCAAGCAGCAGCAATGGATGAAATTGTCGTAGAATTGGATCCAACTCATGGCAACCCCAAGTACAACAGAATGAAAATTGCCCGATCCTGCGCCATCTTTACCATCATAAGTATGCTCAAGTCCATTGTTGCAGTCACTGTGTATTTTAGGTGCCTTTCAGTCTAAGGGTCTCATCTTCTAGCACTACATTGGACAATATTCTGTTGTCCAGTATTCCAAAAATTGTCTAACTCTTGGAAGTAGATTTCCAGTCCTTTCTTCCTAGTCTGTCTTAGTCTGGAAGCTCTGCTGAAACCTGTCCACCATGGGTGACCCTGCTGGCATTTGAAATATGGGTGGCATAGCTTCCAGCATCACAGCAACACACAAGCCACCACAGTATGACAAACTGACAGATGGGTGGTAGAACAAATGAAATAGAGATGGAGAAAAAGAATTTGATTATGGACATTGCTGCCCAAAGAAATTGGTACATAGCGTGGTTATAGCCTTAAAAACTGTGTAAAAATTAAGTTCAGCACACTCAGGGAAAACCACCCTGTTAGTCTTGCTCCATTTTGAATCGCCGTTACCAGCGATGTGAGGAGTCCTGGTGGCACAGTGGTTAAGCCCTTGGCTGCTAACCAAAAGGTCAGTGGTTCAAACCCACCCAGTGGCTCCGTGGCAGAAAGATGTGGCAGTCTGCTCCCAGAAAGATTACAGCATTGGCAACCCTACGGGGCAGTTCTACTCTGTCTTATAGAGTCACTATGAGTTGGAATTGACTGGACGGCAAAGGGTTTGGTTTTTAAAAAATTATCAGCAACGACCTCTTAGTGACCAGCAGATGTCAGTATAATGTAGGTCTAACAGGACCCTGCATTCAAACCATGAGTTCTGCTCTGGAAGGAGAAAAGGCCATCAGACATCTAAAGCCCCAAGTATAAAGGACTGGCCTAGACCTGCAAAATAATGACGTCTCACATTCTTGCCTTATCTACGGTATGGGCAAATGTTCTGGGATAATGGCTTTTTATTCCAAAGAAGATACAAGAAAGATTCAAATAAAAGTAGAAAGCAAATATTTACTTGTATTAACTTCATTTGAAGAGCCTTAGGTATATATAGGCTAACAAGAAGACAAGGAAATCCAATGAATATTAATAACTTAATGATATTCTAGACAGGTGTTCGTGGTGGTAAATGGTGTCCACAGCTTATTGTTGATATTTTTAAAAATAGGTTAAATTAGCATGTGTAATGAGATTCCATTTATAGATCCTATCATAGAATTTTGTAGTTTCTATACATTTGAATTTTTAAAAAGTATATTTTCTTTCATAAAATAAGAAAATTATTAAAGAAATAGACTATGTGGCCTCTATCACTCAAACTTACACCCATGGCAGTTTTTTAAAATTTTCTTTATGGTGGGGAGGGTTTCGTCTTGCTCATTCTTTCTTGCTGGCCATGTCTCCCTGAACTTCCTAGTCCATCTTAGTCTGGAAACTCCATTGAAACTGGGAAAGAGATCCCTAAGTGGTGCAAACATTTTGCACTTGACTACTAATCTAAAGGTTGGCTGTTTGAACATACCCAGTAGTGCTGTGGAAGAAAAGCCTGGTGATCTGCTTCCATAAAGATTATAGCCATTGAAAACCCTGTGGAGAATGGTTCTACACTGTAGCACATGAGATAACTGTGAGTTAAAATTGACTTGATGGCAACATCCTTGGTTTTTTGGAGGGGACGACTGAAAGGAGAGGGGAGATGAAAGACTGGGCTCCCTGAAGTGAAAACATGTTGGCCAACAAGTAAAAAAGAAGGGAGGTGGACTTCTGAAAAAGAAAAACACATAAACTGTCAAAAGAAACTGAGTCAATAATAAAATTGATCTATTAGTTGAGGTTTATTTGGGCAGAAAATTTGTGAATCAGGTAGCACCAAACCACACATGGAAAGGTACTCCACCAAGTTATCAGCAGAGATTGGCTTATATTGGCAAAATGGAGAAACAAAAGCTTATTTCTGATTGGTTTATACAATTTACTATCAAAACACTGTCAGGATTTCACTGGTCAGCGAGGGTGGCTTGATTTACAGGAAAGTTAGGCTTAAGTTTCAGTAAAGACAGGTCTTTGGGATATTGTCCACTTAACTGCCTTCACCAGTCTGTCAACCATACGACTCCGTTTTTATTTCACTTAACAATATGCATGCACACACACAGAGGCAAATGATAAGTGCACATTATCAGTGGAAATACGCAAATGTTTTCACACGAATGCTTCTTTTTTTCTTACATTCCTGGCTCCAGCTGATGGTCTGGTGTTTTTATGGTGGACAGCCATCAGTCTTCTTCCTGTTGGGGCCAAACTTTCTCAACTTGGTTCTTTTGCACATGCTTCCTGGATCAGCCCGTGGGGCATTCTCCCCCAGCTCTCCTTCCCTAGGCCTGGCCAACTTCCTCACCACTTAACTTAGGGCATCTACTCTGAGTACATTTTATTACTACAAAGGTCTGCAGAAGCTGGCCCACCTCAGTACACGCCTCGCATACTGTCCTTGTCCCTGTTGACCTTGACAGTAACACTTTACTGCAATTGTTGATTTCTTCATCTGTCTTCTCACTAGATTGCTTGACTTTTTGTCTTGGTGATCGCTCAAGGGTTTACAATATGTACCCTTGACTTATCATAGCCTGCCTTCAAATAGGCCTCTACCTTCAAATAGTATTATACTATTTCATGTATGGAGCCCTGGTGGCACAGTGGGGAAGAGCTACGGCTGCTAACAAAAAGGCCAGCCACGCCTTGGAAATCTTATGGGGTGGTTCTACTCTGTCCTATAGGATCACTGTGAGTCAGAATTGACTTAACAACAGGTTTGGTTTTTGGATTTCACATATAATGTAATAATCTTCTAACAGTATATTGCCATTCCTTCCCCCGTCTCTTCGGCTGTTTATACTATACATTTTACATTTTACCTCTACAGGTATTATAAACCCCACAGTAATTAGTTTGCTTTTAATAGTTGTGGGGTATACAATGAACTTTGTCCAAAGAACTTGGTCTTTGTCCTTGGTTCCTGAGGGAAAACCTCCAAAACCTGGAATTTCCTCAGTGATTGAAGTGTCTTTTATCTATAAGAGTTACAGACCATACACTGAGGGTTTATGTTGATGAGGTGATTCAGGTTGGGGCTGATCAGGCCAGAAAGACCAACTGCATGATATTAGCCTACCTCAATCAAAAAACAAACCTATTGCCGTAGAGTCGATGGCGACTCATACCCTAACAAATAGGGTAGAACTGCCCTGTAGGGTTTCCAAGGAGCAGCTGGTAGATTCGAACTGCCAATCTTTTGGTTAGAAGCCGAACTGTTAACCACTGGGCCAATAGTTGCTCATATTAGGATATTAGCATATCCTTTCCGAGTTCAATCAATCATGCCTACGTAATGAGGCTCCAATAAAGGCTCTGGGCACAGAGGCTCTAGGGGCTTCCTGGTTGATGAAAGACATCTGTGTACATGGGAGGGTAGCACATCCCTTTTTGGGACATGGAAGCTCTGCTTTGGAAACCCTTCCAGACCTTCCCCTATGTTTCTCTTCATTTGTATCCTTTTTGCTATAATAAAACTGTAGTTTGTAAGTACAGAGATTTCTTGAGTTCTGTGATTCATTCTAGTTAATTAACGAACCTGAAGGAGTAGTGGAAGCCAGCAGGTCAGAAGTGAGGAGGACCTGGGGACCTCTGCACTTACATCTGGCATCCTTAGGAGGGTAGAAGAAACCCCTGAATTTGTAGCCAGCAGGTGAGAAATGAGACTCTGTTGTGTACCCCCAAGCTTGCGGCTGGTGTCTGAGGTCTTGGGTTGTGTGATCTGACCTAGCTCTGGTGGTTAGGATCAAAGAAAGAAGCGTTGCACTTGCCATTGAATTGAAACTGAATTGAATCGATTGCATTGAATTGCAATTGCTCTTTACAAGGGTTCATTAACTTTTAAACACATTATCGAAAAGTATTTTTTTTAAACCTGTCCTCATTTTGGCCATTTCTGGAATTCTTCATTGCTTCATGCAGACCCTAGTTTCCACTTAGCATCATTTCATTCTGTCTGGAAAACTTCTTTTAACACGTCTGGTTAGTTAGGTGGCTGGTGACAAATTCTCCAAGCTTTTGGTTTGTCTGAAAATGTCTTTAGCCACCCTTTTTTTTTTTTAAATTGTGGTGAAATATACACAACATACAATTGGCCATTTCAGCCATTCTCAAGTGTACAGTCCAGTGGCATTAATCATACTCACAACACTGTGCGACCTTAACAACTATTTATTTCCAAAACTTTTTCATTACCCCAAATAGAAACTCTGCCGCATTAGGTAATAACTCCTCATTCTTCCCTTCCCCCTAGCCCATGATCACCACTAATTTATTTATCTGTCTCTATGCATTCGTCTATTCTAAATACTTCACATAAATGGGCTCATCCAATATTTGTCCTGTGTATCTGACTTATTTCACTCAGCATAATGTTTTCAAGGTTCATCCATGTTGTACCATGTGTTAGAACTTCATCTCTTTTTATGGCAGAATAATATTCTCTTGTAGGGACATACCACATTTTGTTTATCCATTCATCTGCTAATGGACACTTGGGTTGTTTTCATCTTTTGGGTATTGTGAATAGTTCTGCAATGAACATTGGTGTACAACCGATACATTATATTTTATGGAGACATTTAAGTGACCTGAATAAGCTCATACTAAGATGGGATTCAAACCTAGATGTATCTGATCCCAAAACTCAGGGCATGAACCACAGTGCAACTTTACCTTCATGGAGAATAAGCCCACGGGGGCATCTTGCTGCCATTACACCAGTCCATCCAACTTTGCCCACTTGCCTGATGGGCTGAATGAACACCCACAAGAGTCCCTGCATTCATCCTTTTGAGGAATAAATACCTGCCTACTTTATTTTTTCAATTGTCCCTCCTTGGAAACAAAGCCCAGCTCTGTAAATGTGGAAGGAATTATTTCATTCCTACCATTGAGCCTCTGCCTCCTCCAATGTTCCTCTCTTAGAACCCACTCTTTTTTGAGGAGCTAAAATACTCAACCCAGCAAGTGAATACAAGAAAAGAGGCCTTAGGGCTTTTTCAGCCTCCCCTATCTCTGCCAAGAATAGCTGGTGGTTTATTGCTAAAAGCTATGGCTTGCAAAACAATTCCCTTTGAAGGCTTGTCCCTTTCTCTGAGGCCACAGCTCTAGAAGGGTTCCTTCCCACTGGTGGTTGTGTGGGAGGTTTTGACTGTTCGGCCCATAACTGGCAGCTGCCCCTTTGTGATGCTTCATTTAAGTCTCAGCCCCTGAGCTAGAAATTAGTCCTTCATTGTTCCCACTTACTCTGTTCCCAGCCCCAGGATGATTATAAATAGCTGTATCTGTTCCAGCACCAGTAATTCAAGACTCACACACTAGATGCCGTTTGATCTGTAATTATATAACAACATCTGTGGGCACGGCATGAGCTTTAAAGTGAAGTGATAAATATCAGCTTCCTGCCCCTTGAGAATGACATCTTGGCTAAGGCACTGGTGTTTCTCCTTATGCCTAAGAAGCTGCTATCCGACAAGGTGCTCAGTGATTATGAAATAGTATACACCCACTCCTCACTTATCAACATGGTTGAGTTCCAAACACCATGTCATTATGCAAAAATCAGAGTTATGCAAAAATGGAGGATGACTGCATCAGATCACAAAATAGAGGATGACTACATCATACACAACTGCCAAATTACATCATTACACAACTGTCAAACCACTGAGAATTATAGCCCAGCCAAGTTGATACATAACCTTAATCATCACAGCCAGTGTTCCTCTCACCTTACACCTTGGCATTCATTACTGTCAGATGTACATCATTAATGCGCAAAATAATTGAATAGTAGATTTTTTACTATATGTAAATCCGAAATGTTGGATAACGAGATAGTTGATAAGTGAGGAATAGGTGTATGTATATCTATATATATATTTACTTACAACAAAATAAATTTTTTAAAACAGCAATCACATGACTCTGACCTTGCTTCTATCGTCACATCTCCTTCCCTGACTTTGACCCTGTCTTGCACTTTGGAAGACCCTTGTGATTACACTGGGGCTGCATGGATAATCCAAGATAATCTCCCTATGTTAAGATCAGATGATTAGTAAATATAATTCCATCTGCTATCCTTTACCTTGTAAAGTAACATATTCCCTGTTTCTGGGAATTAGAACATGGACATCTTTTGAAGCCCATTTTTCTGTCTTAACACAATCCCAAAGATGGTTGAGTATGAGGCTGCTGCTCTGGATCCTGGATATCTGGTTGGACAGGAGACAGAATCACATCAAAAACAAAACAAAACAAAACAAAAAAGTTGCCAATGCAAATTCTTAGTGTTTTCGAGTGAAATTGAGATGACATATATGTTTCCTCCAGTTACTCATTTAAAAATCCCCTCTTCCTTGGGAACAAGAGAACTCGGAAGAGTGAGAACTCTCTGGAGTCCTGAAATAGAAATGTCTGTGAGCCTACATCTCTTGATATTTTTGTTTTATTAATGCCAGAGCATTTTGTGATTAGGTGATTCCAGTGAGACACTCAGCTGAGGCTTCACGTTGTGGTTGTACTGCAGGGGAGCCGGGGCTCAGTGCCAGCCTTGTGGACTTTAAAGGAAAATAAAGTTCAAGGAATTGAGGTAGGGTTAAAGTTAGACATTCAAATATAAATATTCAAATTTGAAAGCATCAATATATTCACACTAATATTTAATTTTTATACTTTTCAAATAAGGTCTAAGTTCTCACTTATTTAACCACAAGAACTAAAGGGCTGCCTTTCCATTTATGGAACTTACACATCAGTGTTATGAATTAAGTTGTGTCCCTCCTAAAATATATGTTGGAATTCTCACCCCTATACCTGTGGATGTGGTCCTGTTTGGAAACAGAGTTTTCCTTGTTAGGTTAATGAAGTCATACAAGTGCACAGTGGGTTTCTAAACTTAATCACATCTGAGTTATATAAAGAGCAGATTAGAACCAGAGGTACCACACACAGGGGAAGACAGATGCCATGTGATGATCATCTACAAGCCAAGGATCCAAGAGACATCTGGGACTGCCAACAAGGAAGAAATCCACATGGGCAAGACCCCAATTTGGACTTTTAGCTTCCAGAACTGTGAGATAATAGATTTCTGTTCTTTAAAGCCACTCACTGGTGGTATTTGTGTTATAGAAGCACTGGGTAACTAAGACATCTAGTGATAACAACATCCACCACAACAAAACAATTCACCTTGGTAAATTTTGGCCATGTGACAGACTCTGGGCTAAGCTATTTGTTTATGTGATATATTTGCTTAATATGATATATTATATGGACATATTATTAGGAGGGACCAGTCTCTGGAGAAGGACATCCTGCTTGGTAAGGTAGAGGGTCAGCGTAAAAGAGGAAGACCCTTGATGAGATGGAATGACACAGTGACTGCAACAACGGGCTCAAACTCAGCAACGACTATGAGAATGACGCAGGATTGGGCAGCGTTTTGTTCTGTTGCACGTAGGGTCGCTATAAGTCAGAACCACCTCGACGGCATCTAACAACAACAGCAAAATATTATATATTGTAGTATAATATATAATGTGCTATATTTAAATAACTTTCCTAAGTTCCCACAGCTAGATGATGGCAAAGTTGGGTTACGTACCTAAATATGGCTGACTCCCAAGTGCATACACTTTTCTCAACGTCTTGCTGTCATCTAAGAAGTGCAAGCCAAGTTCTGGGGAAGACTCCAGGAGTAAGATGGGATAAGTGCATGGAGGAACTGGGAGAAAGTTATGGGAAGAAAGGATAGAATTAGGTAGGTCAAAACTTGGAGGAAGGACATCTGTCTTAGTTACCTAGTGCTGCTATAACACAAATACCACCAGTGGGTGACTTTAAAGAACAGAAATATATCATCTCACAGTTCTGGAAGCTAAAAGTCCAAATCGGGGTCTTGACCATGTGGATTTCTTCCTAGTTGGTAGTCCCAGATGTCCTTTGGTTCCTTGGCTTGTAGATGATCCTCACGTGGTGTCTTAGTCATCTAGTGCTGCTATAACAGAAATATCACAAGTGGATGGTTTTAACAAACAAAAGCTTATTTTCTAACAGTCTAGTAGGTTAGAAGTCCGAATTCAGGGCGCCACCTCCAGGGGAAGGCTTTCTCTCTCTATCGGCTCTGGAGGAAGGTCCTTGTCATCAAACTTCCCCTAGTCTAGCAGCTTCTCTGTGCAGGGCCCCCTGGCCAAAGGATGCACTCTGCTTCTGGCACTGTTGTCTTGGTGGTATGAGGTCCCTCTGTCTCTCTGCTCGTTTCTGTCTTTTATATCTCTAAAGAGATTGACTTAAGACACAACCTAATCTTATAGATGGATTCCTGCCTCATTAACATAACTGTCTCTAATCCTGCTTCATTAACATCATAGAGGTAGGATTTACAACACATAGGAAAATCACGTCAGATGACAAAATGGTGGACAATCACACGATACTGAGAATCATGGCCTAGCCAAGTTAACACACATTTTTTGGGGACACAATTCAACCCATAGCACATGGCATCTATCTTCCCTCATGTGTGGTACCTCTGTGTCTAATCTGCTCTTTATATAACTCAGAGGTGATTAAATTTAGGACCCACTGTCCATTGGTATGACCTCATTAACATAACAAAGAAAACCCTATTTCCAAACAAGATCACGTCCACAGGTATAGGAGTTAGGATTCCATATTTTGGGGGAACATAATGTAATCCGTAACAACATTCATGCTAGGCTGACAGGAGAGTGAGAACAATAGCAAGGCCGGATAGTGTGAGTTATGTCTGGGGGGAAAGCTAGGAGTCCATGTAGCTGGAGAACAGATGCAGAAAATAATGGAGAGACAGCTGAGATGCATAGACTGGGGTCCAATCTAGGAGACCCTGAGTGGAAGTGGCCATTTTTAGTAGACCAAAGGGAACCAATAAGAATACATGAGCAAGACATTGATGCAATCAGCTGTACTTTAGACGCTCGCCTAATATTAATCAGTGTGTCAGCTGCAGGAGAGGCAGGGAGGGGGCAGCGAGGGGCATGGGGGCACCGAGATAAATTAGAAGGCGGCTGCCCGAGTCCACATGCTAGGTAATGAGTGTCTGAATTACAAGGACGATGATGGGAATGGAAAAGAGAGACCAGATGCCACCGCTGATGTGGGATGCTGCAGAATCAGACCTGACAGGATGCGACAGTTGATGGGATGCAGAAGAGGGAGAAGTTAAGTGTGTCTGACTGGAGGTTTCCAGCTGGGGGATAGAAGGAAGATTGGTTTTAGACTTCATGAATGGAGATGCCTGAAAGGAAATTGGAAATGAGATGCTGGATCTTGGGGAAAGATCAGGACTCTAAGTATTAATTCAGGAGTCCTCCACAAAATGTGACAGTCAGCATGGTGGAAAGGAGGCTGTAGCCAGGGAGGGAAGAGAGGACTGGGCGGAGATTTTGACAAAGCCTCCCTGCATAGGAAGGGAGATAGCCACATCAATGGACTCAAACACACCAATGATCATGAGGATGGCGCAGGACCAGGCAGTGGTCGGCGTGAGTCACAGTCAACTCAGCAACAACTGGCAGACAACAACAGAGAACTGGAGAGAAAGCAAAGCCAGTGAAGGACTCGGGAGGGAGGCGCTGCAGAGGCAGGAAAAGGGCAGGAAAGCAGAGCCGTGGATGTCAAGGCAAGAGAGCTTGCAGAAGATCCTGCTGCCAGAAGTGTTCAGTGTTGTCAGAGAGTCATGGGAGATGAGCCTGGACAAGGGAATTAGCATTGATGGTGTCAGTTTGTCATACTGTGACGGCTTTCGTGTTGCCAGGGTGCTGGAAGCTATGCCACCGGTATTTCAAATACCATCAGGGTCACCCATGGTGGCTAGGTTTCAGTGGAGCTTCCAGAATAAGACAGACTGGGAAAAAAGGCCTGGCTATCTACTTCCAAAAATCAGCCAATGAAAACCTTATGGATCACAACAGAACATTGTCCAGTATAGTGCTGGAAGATGAGTCTCCCAGGTTGGAAGGCACTCAAAATACACGGTAGCCACTACAATGAATCGTCAGTTTGCTCTTCGATGATTTATTAACATTATGTTAACCCCCAGCATAAACATTCAGACCAAGCACCACATAGATGGTTCTGTGATTTTTTTTTTTTACTTGTACTTCAGGTGAAGGCTTATAGAACAAATAGTTTCTCATGCAACAGTAGTACACATATTGTTTTATGACATTGGTTAACAACCCCACAACATGTCACCCCTCTCCCTTCTCGACCTTTTTTTTTCTGTGGTGAAAATATACATAGCCAAAGATACACCATTTCAAAAATTTCTATATGCACAGTTCAATGACATCGACTACACTCAGTTCTAATTGTGCTGCTATTCTCACTTTAGATGAAGGCTTACAGAACAAAATAGTTACTCAGTTTCTGTGATTTTTGTTGTTGTTGGATGCCGTCAAGTCGGTTCCGACTCATAATGACCCCACGTAGAGTAGAGCTGCCTCATAGGGTTTTCTAGGCTGTAATCGCTTTTCTTTTTTTTTTAAATCTTCATTGCCTTATATTCTTGTGTACTTCTCAATGTCTTCCTTTGCCTTGGTTATGTTGTGCTGACTTCCCCCATATTGTGTACGGCCTTTCCCTTCACAAAAGTTAACACATGTCTACTCTCTAGTTAGTGATTTTCCATCCCTCCCCTGCCCATCCCTGCTAACCAGTAAAAAATATTTCTTTCTGTGTGTAAACCTTTTCTTGACTATTTAAAATAGTGGTCTCATACAATATTTGTCCTTTTGTGATTGACTTTTTCATTCAGAATAACGTCCTCCAAATTCGTCCATGTTGTGAGATGTTTCACGGATTCATCATTATTCTTTATTGTTGCATAGTATTCCACTGTGTGCATGTACTACATTTATCCATTCATCCAGTGATGGGCACTTAGATTATTTCCAATTTTTGGTATTGTGAATAATGCTGCAATGAACATGGGTATGCATATGTCTATTCTTGTCACAGCTCTTATTTCTCTAAGATCTATACCAAGGAGTGGGATTGCTGGATCATATAGTATTTCTATTTCTAACTTTTTAAGGCAGCACCATACTATTTTCCATAGTGGTTGTACCATTTTACGTTCCCACCAACAGTGTATAAGAGTTTCAGTCTCCCCACAACATCACCAGCATTTGCTGTTTTCTGGTTTTTTATAAGTGCAATTATTGCTGGGGTGAGATGGTATCTCACTGTAGTTTTGATTTGCATTTCTCTAACGGCTAATGATCGTGAGCATTTGTTCATGTATTTGTTAGCCACCTAAATGTCTTCTTTGGTGAAGTGGCTGTTCATGTCCTTTGCCCATTTTTCAGTTGGGTTGTTTATCTTTTTGTTGCTGAGGTGTTGGAGTTTTCTATAACTTTTAGAGATTAGACCCTTGTTGGATATGTTGTAGGTAAAGATCTAGGTTGTGATCTTTATGGAAGCAGATCGCCAGGTCTTTCTCCCATGGAGCCACTGGGTGGGCTCAGAATGCCAACCTTTTGGTTAACAGCTGAGCACTCAACCACTGCCCCACCAGAGCTCTCCTGGTTCTGTGATTACAGTAAACCAAAGGCTGTATATAAATCAGCTGGATTTTCTCATCTTTTACTTCCACTAATAGCAACAGCAATAACAACAACAGTAATAATAGCAGCTAGCATCCACCATGTACTAATTCTAACCAGACAATCTTCTAAGAGCATTAGCTACGTTAACTCATTAACCATCTCAGTTTCATGAAGCCAAAATTATCACCATCCCTGTTTACAGATAAGAAACGCAAGGTACAGAGAGGCTAAGTAAATTGACTACAGTGGGAAGAGGTGGGGCTGGTCTGGGAGCAGTTTGGTTCCAGGGTCTTGCCCTAAACTCTCTGCTCCATTACCTCCTTGTTGTTATTGTTAGCTACTGTTGAGTCAGCCCCTGATCCACGGTGACCCCATGCACAATGGAACGAAATGCTGCCCAGTCCTGTGCCATCCTCATGATCGGTTGTGTATTGGACTCTTGGGATTTATAGGGTTTCCTTCAGCTGATTTTCAGAAGTAGGTTGCCAAGCTTTCTTCCCAGTCTTAGTCTGCAAGCTCTGCTGACGTTTGTTCAACATCATACTGACACACAAGCCTCCAGTGACAGACGGGTGGTGGCTGCACGTGAGGTGCACGGGCTGGGAATTGAACCCAGGTCTCCCACATCAAGGCAAGAATTCTACCACTGAACCTCCCCTGCCTCACAGTACTACCTTAGGAATGGGAAAAGCTGTTTATTCCTCATTAATTCCGATAGCCTGGAAAAAGGTGATCTTCATCTTGTTCCACCCTTCATTTCCTGGTCCAAACTACAATCTCAGACACTGTCTAGATTAAAGAGGTAACTGGATCAGTTTTCCCCTAAATCCCAGGGCTCTACTCCCCAGTAAGGACAACCCAGGTGCAGGTACTATGCTAGTCTACAAAAGCAAACAAACAAAAAAACAGTGGCCGTTGAGTGGCCTCCGAGTCACCCGTGTCAGAGAAGGACTATGCCCCATAGAGTTTTCAATGACTGATTTTTTTGGAAGTAGATCACCAGGCCTTTCTTCCAAGGCACCTCTGGATGGATGCGAACCTCCAACATTTTGGTTAACAGTCGAGCATGTTAACCATTTGCACCACCCAGGGACTTCAGGCTAGTCTACAGCTAACAAGAAATGACAAGGGTACCCAACTACAAATCAATGATAAGGAACCTTGGGTACTTTCATCCTCTTCACTTTTTAGAGCTCGCTCTGAGATGAGTATTCATAGCACCCACTTTACAAATGAAGAAACTGAGAGTGAGGAAGCCTAAGAAACTAGTCCAAGGCCAAAACCCATTGCTGTTAAGTTGATTCCAATGCATAGTGACCCTATAAGACAGAGTAGAACTGACCCATAGGGTTTCCAAGGAGAGGCTGGTAGATTCGAACTGCCGACCTTTGGGCTAGCAACCCAGCTCTTAACAACTCAACCAAACAGAATTGTAGGAGATCTTTAAGCAATGTCCTACGAATGCTTAAATGTGTTTTTAATTTCCGCAAAGTGGATTTCAGCATTCATCCTTAGTTCCTCTGCTCCCCCAGCCCTCCACAGACCGCAGCGTCATCTGAAGGTGAAAAGGTCAGCTCATAGCTGGGATCAAGACAGTACCTTCTCTGCAGATCGGAATCCCTTGCGCTCTGATTCCCAGAATTCATGCCTGTGAGGCACTGTGTGTCTCCCTGAGTGGTAGCTGGGGCACGCTGTGACATAAAACAACATGACATTTCCCAGGAGGGACAGGGGACCTTGTCCAACTGCGACTTGAACCATTTCTCCAGGGCAACTGAGCTATTGACGACTCTATCTTTTCCTCTAGCAGCAGCCCTCGCTGGTGCTTTAGAACAGTCCTACCAGTGACCTTCCATGCACCCATCCAATGGGATCATGGTGGTGACAGTGGCCTCAATATATCAGGCTTAGTATCATTGCTGTTAATAGTAAAAATAGTATCTACCTGTGCTTGAATGAGCCAGGTACGAGCTATGTGCAATGCTATCGACTGAATGATGTGCTCCCCAAAATATGTGTTGAAATCCTAACACCTGTACCTGTAAATATGACCCTGTTTGGAAATAGGAGGTTCCCTTTTGTTATGCTAACAAGGTCACACCAGAGTAGGATCGGCCCTAAACCTAATCCCTTCTGAGTTATAAAAAGACCAGAATAGACACAGAGACACACACACAGAGGAAGAGGAAGACATGACCAAGACAGCTGCATCTACAAGCCCAGGAATGTTAAGGATTGCTGGCAGCTATGCAGTGCTTGGGTGGTACAAAGGGTTAATGTGCTTGCTGCTAACTGAAAAGTTGGAGGTTCGAGTTCACCCAGAGGCACCTTAGAAGAAAGGCTTGGTGATCTACTTCCAAAAAATCAGCCATTGAAAACCCTATGGAGCACAGTTCTATTCAGACACACAGAGGGTATCCATGAGTTGGAATCGACAGCAACTGGTTTTTTTTTTTCCCCCACTAGAAGCTGAAATAGACAAGGAAAGACCTTTTCTTAGACTTCCAGCCTCTTTGACTGCGAGGCAATAAATTTCTGTCCTCAAAGTCATCTATTTGTGGTATTTCTGTTGGCAGCACTAGGTAACTAAGACATGCAGTATCTCACTTCACTCTCACAAATCCCATTTATTCATTCTTTGAACAAATACTTTTTAAATGTCTGTGATGTGCTAATCATCAGAAACAGAGCAGTGAAAAGAGAAAGACCTGTGCCCTCCAGGAGCTGACAGATAGAGGGGGATCAGACATGTAAAGGGGCATTGGTAAGGCTGTGTGTGCGAGGTACAAAAAGGTAAGGAAGGAGCATGTCAAGTGTGGGGTCAGGAATCTTCCTAGAGAGGGTGAACTCTGCCCTGACCAAGGATGATTAAAGTTGGCTTGATCAACAAGGATGGGGCCAGAGGGAGGGCCGAGTTGCCCAGGCAGGATAAAATCTAAGGACAAAGTTGTAGCTTAGCAGGAAGAGAGCCCAAGGGGAGTGAGTGATTGAGAGTGAGAACAAGAATGAGCACCATGTTCATGAACTGCAAGCCATCCACTATGATAGGGCTATGTGTTCTAGAGGCAAGAGATAGTCTTGGAGAGGAAGTCCCAGCCTATTCTACAGAGCTTTTGAACAAGGGTATGAGGAGCCTTGGAAGGGTTTTAAGCAAAGACAGACATGATTAGACTTGTAATTTCTAAAGATTGCTCTGGCCACAGTGCAGAGATCGCATTGAGAAGGACTGTGTTGGAAGTTATGGCTGGGTTGCAATAATTCAGGTCAAAGCTGGTGGTAGTAGGTGGGTGCTGTGGGAATGAAGAAAACTGGATCCATGAAAGAGACACTTATAGAAACAACACAAAACATTGAAGGATTGAATGTGGGGAGTTGAGCATACACAGTCGGGGAGAGCAAGCAGTCAAGGAAAACTCCTTGGCTTGACCAACTTGATAGAGGTGGTACCATATACCCTGAAATAGAAAACCTAGGAGGTAAGACAGGCTTAGTGAGCAGGGAATTTATTTTCATTTTTAACACATTTGACTTTGAGAAACCCATGGAACAACCAAATGGAGTTGTCTAGTGGGCAAGGATGGCTATTTGACCAGAAACTCGGGAGCAAGATCTAGAATATAAGCATAGTTTGGGGAGTTATCAGGATGGCATTATTATTATTTAAGACCCCAGATGCTACTCACCAAATTAAGATGTAGAACATTGTCTTTATGGACTTTACTATGCCAATTGACTGAGTTGCTCCACAAGACTATGATCCTAAGCCCTCAAACCCAGCAGACCAATCTTGTAAAGTGTTTGGTTGGGTCTAGGAAGTATCCATAACCATGAGGATGGCTTATTATTGAAGTGATAAATGTGTCTGAGATAGCTAAGGAGTTTGTGCAAATCTCAAAGAGGTCCTTGGTCAGCCTGAGAGGAGCTCTGATGTTCAACATTTGGGTACCGGAAGATGAAGGCACAAAAGCCTGGAGAAGGAGCAACAGATATGTAGCAGGGAAACCAAGTGAGTATGAAAGCACCAAGGACATGTGATAAGCATGTTTTAAGAAGGATGTATGGTTCACAGTGGGAATGGTTGCAGTGAATACAGGTAATATAAGGGCCAACAAGGATTTACTGGATTTAGCTACCATTTCAGGGTATGGCAGGATGGAAGACCAATGATAGAAGGGTAAGGACTGAAAAAGAGAGAGAAATGGAAACCATGGGTGTAGACAATTTTTCACAAAATTTGGCTGTGAAGGCCAGGGAATGATTCTAGGAAATACCAAGCTCAAGAGGAAGAACTACGGTGGAGTGAGATGGATACCACCAGAGAGGAGAAAGGAACCCAGAGCATTGCTTGAGGATGTCAGAATTCCGAGTAGAGAGGGAATCATGGGTCTAGTACCAAGGCCTTCAATGATGGGCATGGTCAGGTGGAAAGTGGAGGGCAACAGGAGAGGTGATGAAGTCTGTTAGAGAAGGAAGGCACATGCCTGCTAAGAATTGAGGCACAATGGTCTAGGATTGTCAGTAAGGAGCAGAGAAGATGTGATCCCACTTTGAGACCCTATGATAAGGAGGGCAAGAGAATGAAGAGCTTCTTCTGGAGGGGTTGTGGGAAAATTTGTTCTCAGGTGGAAGCAGATGCCAGCTAGATTCAAGATGGAGATATGTTTATGGTGAGAGTTTTAATATTGGGCAGTGTCTTAGTTACTTAGTGCTGTGTAACAAAAATACCACAAATGGCTGGCTTTAATGAACAGAATTTTTTTTTCTCACAGTTTAGGGGTCAAGAAGTCCAAATTAAGGGTACTGGCTCTAAAGGAAGACTTTCTCTGACAGCTCTAGGGGAAGGTCTTTGTCTCTTTTCAACTTCTGTTCATTGGTTCCTTGGTGATCGTCAAGTGGCATGACACGTATCTTCTGCCATTTGTGAGTCATTGCTCCTGTGCTTGTTGTGTGTTGTTGAGTGGATTCCAATTCTTGGCGACCCTATAGGACAGATTAGAGCTGCTCCATAGGGTTTTCTAGGCTGTGATCTTTATAGGAGCAGATCACCAGTTCTTTCCTCCCACAGAACAGCTGGTAGGTTCGAACTGCTGACCTTTCGGTTAACAGCTAAGCTCTTAATCATTGCACCGCCAGGGCTGCTTTGCTTCTGTGCTTAATCTGTTCCTTTTATATATCAAAAGTGATTGGCTTAAAACACACCCTACAATATATGGCTTTGTTAACATAACAAAGAAAACCCTGTTCCCAAATGGATCACATCTACAAGGACAGGGGTTAGGATTTACAACACATATTTTGAGAACATCTAGCAATATTTTATACAGCGTCTACATACAGCATTTTTTCAGTCTTCATGTGATGATGCCATTGCTGGGAACTTTAGCCTAAGCCACAAGTAGGTGTTCACCTAACACTAGGACTGATGACTTTTCTATTAGTCCTCTAACCGTAAATTCATGACTTGAACAATATACCACATCTTGTATTGCTGTTTAAAGGGATCTTTTTAAAGGCTAGTTTATAAAGACACCAAACACTTGCAATTGTGAGGTTATACCCCATGTCATAGATTGAATTGTGTCTCCCAAAAATATCTGTCAACTTAGCTGGGTCATGATTCCCAGTATTGTATAATTGTGTACCATTTAGTAATCTGATATGATTTCTTTAAGTTTTGTAAATTCATTCACTATGATCTAATAAGATAGGTTAGTGGCAGTTATACTGATGAGGTGTACAAGATTGGATAGTGTCTTAAACCAATATCTTTTGAGATATAAAAGAGAGAAGCGAGCAGAGACACATGGGAACCTCATACCAACAAGAAAGCAGTGCCAGGAGAAGAGCGTGTCCTTCGGACCTGAAGTTCCTGCGCTGAGGTGCTTCCAGACCAAGGGAAGACTGATGCATCATAAGGACCTTCCTCCAGAGCCAGCAGAGACAGCAAGCCTTCCCCTGAAGCTGATGCCTTGAATTTGAACTTGTAACCTACTCAACTGTGAGAGAATAAACTTCTCTTTGTTAAAGCCGCCACTTGTGGGATTTCTGTTATAGCAGCTCTAGATGACTAAGATACCCCAAGGAATCTTTGAGTTAAAGCAACATTCGAAGAGTATTCCCCATATTTTGCAATTGTTCCACACAATTGACCTCTGCAGTGTGCCCACGTGGTGCAGGTTCCCCTTTCTGAGATGCCCAGGGCGCAGTGGGAAACTGATCAACACTGACCATCTGACAACCCACCATCTGTCCCCAGAGGCCACTCTCACTCTGTAACAATCCTTCGCAACAGGGGTTGATTTTGTTCTCCACGGGACATGTGACAATGTCTGGAGATATTTTTGATTGTCACAACTGGGAAAGGTGTGCAACTTCTATCAAGGGAGAGAGGCCAGAGATGCTGCTAAACATCCTACAATGCACAGGACAGCCTCCCCACAACAAAGCATTATCTGGCTCTGTGATGGTTAAGGTTGTGTGCCAACTTGGCTGGGCCATAATTCTCAGTGGTTTGGCATGATATAATTTGGCAGTTATGTAATGATGTAGTCATCCTCCATGACGTGATCTGATGTGATCAGCCAATCAGTTCTAAGAAGAGTTTCCTTGGGGATGTAGCCGGCATCCAATATATGTATGGACATTCTCGCTTGCTTGCTGTGTATTCTGCATCTGGTGTGTCATCATCTGACCCCCAGTTCTTGGTACTTGAGCCAGTGGCCTGTTGTACTGACTATCGATCTTGGAATTTGTCAGCCTCCGCAGCCTGTGAACAAGAAGCCTGCTGTCTCATCTGCCAGTCTCGGATTCATCAGCCTCCGTAACCTGTGAGCAAGCAACCTGCCATCTGACCTGCTAATCCTGAGTTCATCAGCCCCTGCAGGAGAAGCCTCCAGCCTAATACCTGACACACAGACTTGGGTCTTGCCAGCCTCTCAACTGCATGAGCCATTTCCTTGAGATAAATTTTCTCTCTCTCTCTATAGATTTGTGTACATATATACCTCACTTGTTTTGCCTCTCTAGAGAACCCAGACTAAGACATTTGGTACTGAGAGTGGTTCTAGAGAAACAAAGTCTTAAGGATGAGTTTTCTAAATTGGTTCTCAAGTCTAACTAGTCTTAAAGATGTTGATAACTCTGCCTCCAGTAGTAAAGAGGGCACTTCAAATCCATGGCATGAGGTGGCAATATTAATATGCAAAATACCGACACCAATAGATCAAGTACTGGTGAGACGCAAAGCTTTGGGTGATCACATGTTTGGCGCTTTCCTACAATTTTGTCAGAATAAGAAGTATAGTTAAGCTATTGGTCCTGTGCTCACTAGGCAAAGTGGTGAAAGATAGTGATGAGCTCAGGGCTTCAGAGTCAAAGCTCAGGCACCTCGTAAATGACCTCAGAGTTGCCACTTGTGCCCTGAAAGAAAACCTAATTTCTTATAGTAACAGAGCTGATATTGCCAAAAACCAAACCCGGAGTCTTATCTTAAGAGTGGCTGAATTACAATGCTAGCTGAATTCCCAACTTCAAACGGTGCCTGAAGTTAAAGTGAGGGTATTGATTGTGAAGAAATGGGATCCTGAAACTTGGGATGGGGACATATAGGCAGATAATCAAGAAACTGAAGACACTGAGCCCCTAAATTCCAATGAATCGTCCTGCCAACAGAACCAGCCCTCTTACTCCAGTCTGAAGAGATTACTTCATCTTTGTCTGCTAAGCCACCCTCCACAGCAAAACCATTATCCCTTCCATCCTCATCTGATGAGATTAACCCAGCTGTATCTGAAGAGCCTTTGTCTGAGTCATCTCCTGGAGAAGCATCTGAGTCACTGCTTGGGGCATCACCTGAGGCAGGTACCTTACCAGACATTGCTGAATGTTCCCAGGACCCACCCTTCCATCCATTTTTGCTTCTAGACCTGTCACTAGACTTAAGCCCCGGTGAGCCCTGAAAGGTGAAGTACGAAGTGTGACCTGGGAGGAAGTACGCTACTCTCAAAAAGAACTGCTTGACTTTTCTAATATGTACAAACAGAAACCTGAAGAATTTGTGTCGAAATGGTGATTAAGGGTGTAGAATAATAGTGCAAGGAACTTAAAGTTGGATAAGTTTGAGTTCATTGATATGGGCCAACTAAGCACAAATTCTTCATTTAATGTTTAAGCTTGAGAGATTTGGAAAGGATCTAATAGTTTATTTGGTTGGTTTGCTGAAGTATGGTTTAAGTGGTGGCCTACTCTAAATGGACGTGAAGAACTAGACCTGTCTTGGTATACTGTAGTAAAAGTATCCAAAGGCTTAGGGGAATTGCCATGTTAGAGTAGATTTATCACGTTAGACCCACAGACCCACACATGGAATACCCAGAAGACATACTTTTTACCACAACAGTGAGGAACAAATTTATGGAGGGAGCCCCATCATCCTTGAAGACTGCTGTGATTGTTATTTTATGTAAGTCAGATATGACAGTGGGAACTGCCCTGACTGAATTAAGACACCTAACTACAATGGGGCTGATTGGACCCCATGGTGGTAGGGGCCGAGGGGTGGCACTCAATTGACAAATACAAGGGGTGTGGTTACCATTATGGACTGCGAAGTCAGAGCAGTAATTAGAATATTATGACTTGTACAGACTAATGGCATTGGCTACTTAGTCATGGTGTCCCTAGGAGTGAAATAGATAGGAAATCTACTAAATATTTACTTGATCTGTACAAGCAGAAGAATTCTAGGTCATGTGAATGGATATAGAGTCATGGCTCCTCAATCAATTCCCACACTTGAGCGAGTTTGCAGACCTACAACCCCTTCAACGAAGGGGAGGCCGGATTCCCTTGAGAAATGACCCTGCTATACTGCCAAAAATTTATACTGTTTGTCTTTCTCCAAGCCTTCTCCAAAGGGATCTACAGCCTTTTATGAGAGTGACTGTTCACTGGAGAAAAGGAAATAATCAGACTTTTCAGGGATTACTAGGTACTGGCTCTGATCTGACACTAATTCCAGGAGACCCAAAATGCCATTGTTGCCTACCAATCAGAGGGGGGGCTTATGGAGGTCAGGTTATTAATGGAGTCTTAGCTCAGGTTCATCTCACAGTGGGTCCATTTGGTTTTGTAACCCATCCTGTAGTGATTTCTGGATTCCAGCAACTGGCAGAACTCCCACATTGGATCCCTGACAAATGGAGTAAGGGCTATTACAGTAGGAAAAGCCAAGTGGAAGCCATTGGAACCGCCCATACCTAGGAAAGTAGTAAACCAAAAGCAATATTGCATTCCTCAAGGGACTGTGGAGATTACTGCCACCATCAAGGACTTGAAGAATGCAGGAGTGGTGTTTCCCACCACATCCTCATTCAACTTGCCTATTTGGCCTGTGCAAAAAACAAATGGATCTTGGAGAATGACAGTGGATTGTTGTAAACTCAGCTAGGTGGTGACTCCAATTGCAGCTGCTGTTCCAGATGTGGCTTCTGATTGAGCAAATTTTAATACATCTCCTGGTACCTGGTATGCAGCTATTGATAAGGCCAATGTCTTTTTCTCAATTTCATTTTTAAAGGAACACCAGAAGCAGTTTGCCTTCTGCTGGCAAGGCCAGTAATACACCTCCACTGTCCTACCTGAGAGGTATATCAACTCTGTAGCCCTATGTCATCATTTAATCTGCAGGGAACTTGATCGCCTTTTCCTTCCACAAGATGTCATACTGGTCCATTATATTGATGACATTATGCTGATTGAAACTAGTAAGGAAGAAGTGTCAATGACTCTGGACTTACTGGTAAAATATTTGCATGCTAGACAGTGGGAAATTAATCCCTCAAAAATTCAGGCACCTTCCACTTCAGTGAAATTTCTAGGAGTCCAGAAGTGTGGGGCATGTTAAGATGTTCCTTCTAAAGTGAAGGACAAATTGTTATATCTGGCAGCTCCTACAACTAAAAAGGAGGCACAATGCCTGTTGGGCCTTTTTGATTTTGGGGCAAAATATCCCTCATTTGTGTGTGCTACTCCAGCCTATTTATCAAGTGACTGAAAAAACTAGTTTTGAGTAGAGCCCAGAACAAGAGATGGCTCCGCAACAGGTTCAGGATGCCATGCAAGAGGCTGTATATGCTCTAAATCAAAGTTTTATATATGGTGCTGTTTATCCCATAGCCAGGATTCATGGGTCCAGGAATCAAGGGCTGGAAATGGGATTGACACCAGTCACTATTACTCCTCGTAACCCACTCACAAAATTTTTCCTTCTTGTCTCCAAGACCCTATGCTCTGTGGGTCTAGAGGTCTCAGTTTCAAAGGGAGGAATGCTCTCACCAGAAGACAACATGGATTCCATGGAACTGGAAGTTAAGAATGCCTCCGGCCACTTTGGACTTCTCATGTCTCTGGATCAACAGCAAAGAAGGGAGTTACCATATTAATTGGTGTGATTGATACTGACTCCCAAAGGGAAATTGGATTCGTGCTGCATAATGGAGATAAGAGTATGTCTGAAATACAGGAGATCCCTGAGGTCGTCTCTTAGTACTATCATGCCCTGTGATTAAAGTCAATGGAAAACTACAGCAACACAATTCCAACATGACTGCTAATGGCCCAGACCCTTCAGAAATGAAGATTAGTGTCACCACACAAGGCAAAAACCACGACCAGCTATAGTGCATGTTGAGTGTAAAGGGAATATGGAATGGATTTTGGAAGAAGGTAGTTCTAAATACCAGTTTTTAGCAAGTGACCAGTTGCAGAAATGAGGACTGTAATTGTCATGAGTATTTCTTACTTGTATCTGTGCATCAAATACTTTTGTTTTCTTCACTAATAAAATATAAGATGTAAATGGGGCCAGTGCATTTTCAGTTGTAAGCATGTTAGGTGCATCATGTTAGGTGCAAATATGACTTTTAATTGTCTTTATTTAGAGATTGTGTATGGTTTACGGAGATGTGTACAGGTACCAAATCGACCAGGGGTGGACTGTGATTGTTAAGGTTGTGTGTCACCTTGGCTGGGCCATGGCTCTCTGTGGCCTGGCAGTTATGTAATGATGTGGTTTGGCAGTTATGTAATGATGTAATTGGCAGCTATGTAATGATGTAGTCATCCTACATGATGTGATTTGATGTGATCAACCAATTAGTTGTAAGGGGAGTTTCGTTGGGGGTGTAGCCTGCATCCAATATATATATATATATGGATGTTCTAGCAGAGCTTGCTTGCTCACTTGCTCTGGATCCTGCATCTTGACTATCATCATCTGACCTCCAATTCTTGGAACTTGAGCCAGCAGCCTGTTTTATTGCCTGCTGATCCTGAGATTCATTGGCCTCCACAGCCTGTGAGCCAGCAGCCTGCCATGTGACCTGCCAATCTTGAGTTCGTCAGCCCTCGCAGCTATGTGAGTCAGGAGAAGCCTCCAGCCTGACACCTGACTCGCAGACTTGGAACTTGCCAGCATTTACAGCTGTGTGAACCATTTCCTTGAGATAAAACTCTCTCTGTAAGTATACGCTTCACTGGTTTTACTTCTCTAAAGAACCAGGGCTAAGACAGGCTCCAAATGTTAGTAGGGCTAAGGCTGAAAAACCTTGTTCTACAATATTGCAGGAGCTATCTGATCTCTTGAGGCCCCAGCACCGATGTTTGTAATATGAGAATAATTCCATTTAGGTACGCAAGTATCTCATGATCCAGTGGATGTAAAAATGTTTTATAAAAGACTATAAAAATGCCAAAATCCTTGGCAGGTACAAATGAAGAATGTGTCAGCTGCTAACTGAAAGGTTGGAGGTTCGAATCCACCCAGGGGCACCTCGGAAGAAAGGTCTGGCAATCTACTTCCAAAAAATCAGCCATTCAAAACCCTATAGAGCACAGTTCTGCTCTGACACACCCAGGGTTGCCATGAGTCTGAATCAACTCAATGGCAGTTGGTTTACTGGTTATAGAAATGCCAGAGGCTGTTGTTATTATAAACACGGTGAAGAACATATTTCATAGGGAAAGCTTATAATATTTAAAAAGAATTTTCTGTGACCATAAACTTAAGCCGCATTTGTATGGGGCAAAGAAATCATTCCATTGAATGGAACAAAATGTCAACCAACTTGTTTGGTTAGTTATCCTAAAGAAAAACAGAGAGAAAGTCTTGCGGAAGAGGTAAATGATGCCTACAAAACCATGGTGCCGTTGAAACTATGAGGGGACAGTCCTCGGAGAAAGTTCTGAAGGACGTTTATGACACTGTTAAGAAGATGGGACAGGACAGGACTGCGACCTATGGAATCTGGCAATGTGATCGTCACCGGGAGCTAGAGCCATTTCCTGGGGCAGGAGGAATGAAGGCAAATGGTGAAGAGCTGAAGAGTGAAAGCTCGCTAAGACAGAGAAGAGAGGACACATTAAGGTTTAACTACGAAGAGAAATAGAGAACAGGGACAGTAGACAGGAGGTGACATGGGGTCAGAGAGAGTTTGCTTTTTTGTTTTTTGGTTTTTGTTTTGTTTTTAAAATGGGAAGATGGTCGAATAGGTTTCTACACTGCAAAGAATGATCTAGTAGAGAGAGAGAGACAGGAGATGTGGCATAGAGAGAGGGAAACCAACGGAGAAATTAACATCTGACCTATTCGATTGGTAAAGGCTTAAAAGAGTAGTAAAACCTGGCACTAGCAGAGGTGTAAGGAGCCCTGCTGGCCCAGTGGTTAAGTGCTTGGCTGCTAACCTAAAGGTCGGCGTTTGCTCAGCGGAAGAAAGATGTGGCAGTCTGCTTTTGTAACGATTTACAGCCTTGGCAACTCTACGGGGCAGTTCTACTGTGTCCTATACCGTCGCTATGAGTAGGAATCGACTTCACGGCACACAGCAACAACAGCTGCAGAGGTTTGGGGTAACAGGTGCTCTCACGCTTTGCTCATTTGGCGAAAGGTATCAATATTTTATAAATTCGTATGCTTTGAGCAATTTCACTTTTAGAAATATATCCCAATAGGATATATGCCTACATACATACAGATACACACATATATGCAATCTATATGCACGTACATACATACATACATATATATGTTTATTAAAGCATTCTTTGTAACTAAAACTGGAAACAACCTGTTGAGAAAATTATGTTGTGTCTTTACACTTGAAAACAAATGCAGCCGTAAAAAATGATATTGTATGGCTTAGCTTAACTAGTAAAGAATGTCTGCCTTGAGCACTGTGCTCTTTTAAGAACTCTCTCTATGGGATCAAACTGACAACAGTAACTCCAAAGATTAGATAGGAAACTTAGGGGGAAGTTAGTTTATGTTAATGAGGGAGGAACAACCCAGATAATGAGGGTGAGAATGGTTGTATAACTTGAAGAATGCAATCAATGTCACTGAATTGTACATGTGGAAATTTTTGAATTGGTGTATGTTCTGCTATATATATTTTCAACAACAACAACAAATAAAATAAATTATTAAAAAATGATATTGTGGCTCTGAGTTTATTAACATTGAAAGATGTCTATGGTAGGTGTATGATACGGGGTGATTATGTTTTACAATGACCACCCATCTGTCAGTTTGTGGTACTGTGGTGGCTTGGATGTTTCTGTGATGCTGGAAACTATGCCACAGGTATTTCAAATACTAGCAGGGTCACCCATGGTGGACAGGTTTCAGTGGAGCTTCCAGACTAAGAGTAGGAAGAAAGGCCTGGAGATCTACTTCCAAAAATCAGTCAACAAAAACCCTATGGATCACCACAGAACATTGTCCGACATAGTGCTGAAAGTTAAGCCCCCTAAACTGGAAGACACTCAAAATACACAATGGCTGCAACAATGGATTCCAACATACCAATGATCATGAAGATGGCACAGCATCCGGCAACATTCCATTCTGTTTTATGTGGAGTCACTGTGAGTTGGAGCCAACATGACAGCAACAAAAACATATTTTATAAAAGGGAAAAATCCTACATACCTAAGTCTGGAAGGATGAATGTTTGATTACCATTTGACTAATATCCACCTCAACAGACTCTGGGCGGCCGGGCACTGGAGCACGAGTCCTCCTAGCTATTGAAGGGAGGGTCTAAGATCCTAGACACCCTGAATGGAGGAAGAACCTGCCTCTGACTCCCAGCCACCAAGTTGACCATTACAAGAAAAGGGAGATAAAGGTAAGTTTTCTTGCACAGTAAAATGGTGCAGGCTTGCTCCTCACAGGACCCTCTGGCCAGAGGTGCTCGGGGGCAGGGAGCATGCTTCTGTGGTAGCTCTCAGACATTGACACTGGGGTCCCGAATCTGGAAGGCCTCTGTTACAGAAAAGCTCAAATCTCTAGCACCCCCTGTGATGTCTAGTCAGAAAATTGGGCATTTGACTCCCCAGGGAGGACGTGGCATGGGCCACGGTGGTTCACGGTCAGCCTGTGTTGGCTGGCATGGCGTAGGAGGTTGAGCAGGGAGTTCCTCAAAGCAGCACAGTGGTGGGGATGGCTGGGCTTCATAATCCCCCAGGGAAGACAACCCCAGGTTTAGATGAGACCAGGTCCCACCTGGTTTGCTCATCATCGTTTCCTCAGTGCCTAGAGCAGAGCGTGGTTGTTCTGTTAGCCACCATCAAGTCAGCACTGACTCATGGTGACCTCATGCAGAACAGAAAGAGTCACTGCCCAGTCCTGTGCCATCCCCACGATTGGCTTCGAATTAGACTGTTGTGCTCCATAGGGTTTTCACTGGCTGATTTTCAGAAGTAGATCGCCAGGCCTTTCTTCCTTGTCTGTCTTAGTCTGGAATCTCCACTGAAATCTATTCAGCATCATACTAAAATGCAAGCCTCCACTGACAGATGGGTGGTGGCTGTGCATGAGGCGTATTGGCTGGGAATTGAACCCAGGTCTCCCTCATGGAAAGCATGAATTCTGCTACTGAACTACCACTGCCTTCAGTACAGGGTAGATACTAAAAATAAAATTATTTACCAAATGAATAAACACACAAAATATTGGCAGTAATCATCTCTGTGGCCTGGGATTATAGGTGATTTTTCTCTTTTTTCCTCATATTTTATGTATAGTCTGAATATCTTATAAAGAGAAAGCATTACCTATAATAAAAACAAATTCCAAATAGGTTAAAACTCCAGATATATGTAAATCAAACCATAAAAAATTATGATGAAATATAAGTGAATATTTTTTCTGGTACTGGGGAGAGAAAGGACTTTCTGAGCCAAAAGACAATGAAAAATTACAATACAAAAGACCAACACACTTGAATATGTAAAATGTAAAAGTTTCATAAATTTAAAAATACCACCATAAATAAAATTAAAATGCAAACCACTAACCTGGAAAAATATTTATATATATGATAGACATGAGCTTAATATCTTACACACACATACACACACACACATGTTAATAAGAAACAAAAATAACAATGATCCCAATAGAAGTATGAGCAAAGAACATAACCAAAACATTCACAAAAAGCAGCACACAATCGTTAATAAATATTTCAAAAATGTTCACCTTCACTAATATTCAAATCAAAAACAGAGCATATTTTTTAAAACAATTTTTTATTGTACTTTAGATGAAGGTTTACAGAAGGAATAGTTTCTCGTTAAACAGTGAGTACACGTTTTATGACAATGGTTAACAACCCCACGACATGTCAACACTCTCCTTTCTTGACCTTGGGTTCCCTATTACCAGCTTTCCTGTCCCCTCCTGCCTTCTAGTCCTTGTCCCTGGACTGTTGTGCCCCATTAGTCTCGTTTTGTTTTATGGGGCTGTCTAATCTTTGGCTGAAGAGTGAACCTCGGGAGTGACTTCCTTACTGAGCTAAAAGGGTGTCTGGGGGCCATACTCTCAGGGTTTCTCCAGTCTCTGTCAGACCAATAAGTTTGGTACAAGAGCATTTTTACCTCTCAAACTTGCACTATGTATTGAGAACTTTTAATACATTCATACCTTCAGTCCCTGTATTTTTATTTCTAAGAAAATATATAGCCACATTCATTAGGTCCAAATGTGTTTATTACAGCATTATTTTTTAATAGCGAAAAATGGCAGCAGACAACTTAAATGTAAAAAAATAGAAGTTGAATAAATAACTTAAAGTGCATTTATAAAATGTAATACTACTCAGACAGATATGAATATGTTAAAGTTACTGACAATTATAAAAAATATTTAATGACATAGGGAAACTCTCATGAGTGATTGTCTTAGGCTGGGTTCTCTAGAGAAGCAAAGCCAGTAAAGTGTATAAGTATATATAGAAATTTATATCAAGGAAACAGCTCATGTGATTGTAGAGGCTAGCACGTCCCAAGCCCGTGGATCAGGGTAGAGGTCTCTCCCAATTCACACAGCCACAGACGCTGGAGAGTCCAAGATCGGCAGGTTGGAGAGCAGGGCTCCCGCTCACAGGCTGTGAAGGTCAACAAATTCCAAGATCGGCAGGTAAGACCACAAAGTTTCTCCTGATTCACGTAGCTGCAGGGGCTGATGAACCCAAGATTGGCAGGTCAGAGAGTACGGCTCCGCTCACAGGCCGTGAAGGTCGAGGAATTCCAAGATCAGCAGACAAGGGACTGAAAGTTTTCTCCTGATCCACGTAGCTGCAAGGCCTGGCGAACCCAAGATCAGCAGGTCAGGAAGCAGAACTCTTGCTCACAGGCTGTGAAGATCTACAAATCCCAAGATCAATAGGTAAGCTGCTAGCTCAAGTCCCAAGAACCAGAGGTGAGAAGACAAGAGCAGCTGCTGGGTCTGGAACAAGCCAAAAACCTTGGCAAGGTGAGCAGGAAGGAAGTAGGTGGCGGGGGGTGGAGAGATGAAGGCTGTGGGGGCGGTGAGCCGCCACAGGCCCCACCACTGCCAGTACCACTCAGCAGATGCTATCATGGAGGTGATCACATATCACATTTCAACAGGGAAGCGATCACAACATTATACAACTGCCAAAACATAGAGAATCATGACACACAATCTTAACCATCACCGTGACGACCAACGAAAAAAGCAGGTTGCAAAATATGCATGTTTCATGTTTTAAATTTTTTTTAAAATACATTTGTTTACACACACACACGGATATTTAGGTCTCCTAATTAGCTCTGAGCAGTAAATTTAGCAATAGTATTTCCTTCTTTATATATTGCAATATTTTCCAGATTTTCTACAAACACTGTTATTACTTGACATGTTTAATGCCGTTTTAGTAACGCATCAGATGGGACCAGAAAGGATATTTCCAATTATTCTTGACATACACTATTATTTTAGTAATTGTAGAATATACCATTTGTTATGGATTGAATTGTGTTCCCACAAAAGATATGTTGAAGTCCTAGCCCCTGGTACTTGTGAATGTGACTCTGTTTGGAAATAGGGTCTTGGAAGATGTTATTGGTTAAGTTAGCGTGAGGTCATTAAGGAGCTGGATGGCTCCTAATCCCATATGAGTGGCGTCCTTATAAAAGAGAAGAGACACACAGAGAGAAGAGAGCCGTGTGAAGACAGAGGCAGAGATTGGAGTGACGCTGCAGCTGCAAGCCAAGGAATGCCTGCCTGGGACTACCGGAAGCCGGAAGAGACAAGAAAGAATTTTTCTCATAGAGCCTACAGAGAGAACATGGCGTAGGTGACACCCTGAAAGCAGACTTCCAGCCTCCAGAAATGTCAGAGACTAAATCTATGTCATTTTAAGCCACCCGTTTTATGGTACTTGGTTACGGCAGGCCTATCAAACTAATAATACACTGTTGTTTTGGTAACAATAGTTTCTAAAGTGGAATTGCTGGCCCGGATAGCAGAGGTGTAACTAAGGAAGGGCAGGTATGGTGCCTGCCCTGGACACCACCTGAGGAGGGGCGCTAATGACCAGTTTCTGCTGGCCACTCTTCCTGCCCAACCTCTTCCCTGAGTCTCCATTTCACCCTTCTGGTGAGCCACCAGGACCTGGCCAGCTTTTCTCTCTTAAGCCTTCATCACCCCTTGGAGTTACTGCTGGGCCCAGATGAGGCAGCAGAAAACTCTCTGGCTAGTTAAATGCATAAGGAAATTAGTTTGCTTCACTGTGTCACCAACTTTTGATGCACTGTTTGCAGAGGGTAGATCTGATGACCTGGTTGACTAAGCCTCCAACCCTGACGGAATGCTTTGGAAGGAAGAGTTATGATTTGTGGGTTATTTTATTTTATAAATTCTATTAAAATAAATAAAATTAGATAAAAACAATGTATGCAGTCCACTGGAGTCCCTGGGTGGTGCAAATGGTTAAGCACTCCGCTACTAACCAAAAGGTTAGTGGTTTGAATCCACCCAGAGGTGCCTCAGAAGAAAGGCCTGGCAATCTACTTCTGAAAAACCAGCCATTGAAAACCCTCTGGAGTGCAATCGTACTCTGACATACATGGGGTTGCCCTGAGTCAGCATTGGCTCCATGGCAACTGTTTTTTTTCTTTTCTTTGTTTGTTTATGTAGTCTGCGCTGGGCAAATTATAGTAACCCAGCTACTCATTCCAAATGCATAGTCCCCCAAATCAGAGTGAATTGTAACTAATGAAATACACTGGTTGAACACTTAATTTTCTAAAATGTGTGGACACTGGTGCTTGAAATTGTATGCAATGGTTATTTTTAATGTATTGCCATAGTTAACGTTTTTCATATTTAACATTTTTCTTATTTATTGGACTTCTTCAAATGCCGTAACATCATGCTGACGTCAAAAGTATTTGACTCGTTGCTGTTCAATCCTCCAGATGTTCTAAGATTCCAAATCTTAGTTATTTTTACACCCTGTAGGAAAACATGTACTTCTGACTAAGCAAATGTCTCCACAGAGTGATTATGAAATATCTATCATGCTAGACATAATGGTAATCGATGGCTTTAATGAAACTTGATCTTCGAAATTGTTTCAATCAATCAGACACTTAAGAGTTGGCCACCCATCTCTGGTTTGCTAATTGGTAAATATGTGTTTTATATATGTTAGAGAGGGGTGCAGTTATGGGGAATAGCCATCTCTTTATATACACTCTGGGAGATGGCAGAAACCCTGCGAAGTCTTTTTTAGGGAATGCATATTGCAATATGCTCAGGACTCAGCCAAATTAGAGCAATGAGACACACTAAGTGAGGGCTACAATCTGTCAAAAACTGCCATTTATGTTTGCAAAATGCTATTCGGATGCTCGAATAATGAAGGAAGTGTCTTGTGCATGCTCCACTCACTGGGGTGGGACTAGCGTTCCTCAACAAGAGCGAACCACGCTGCCCTTGTCTCCTGCCGGCAGTTCATCTCAACCAAACAGCTAACTCCCCTGCTCTGCAAACTCTCAACTGGGAGGACTTTCAAACCACAGCCTCTTCCCAACAGAGGAGTGGCTACATGCTCAGGAGCTGAAGAAAGTCCGTTTGTAAAAGCAACGCTGCTCAGAGTTGCCAAGAAAGAGACGGGTACTTTCTTTCCACCCCAGATGAGAGCTACCCCAAGAGAGCCTCAGGATGGTTTCAGTGAAATGTCAGCTTTTGGGCATAATTATGTGTGCGCTACTCCTACCTCTTCTTTCTTTTTTTTACTGTAGTTTTTGGGTGTGTTTTTGGTGAAAGTTTACACAGCCAATTAGGTTCCCATTCAACAATTTCTGTACCTATTTTTCAGTGACATTGGTTACATTTCAGTGACATTGCCAACATTCTCATTATTTCCATTCTGATTGCTCTGTTTCCACTAATCTAGGCTTCCCTGTCCCTCCTTACCTTCTCATCTTTACTTTAGGATAAATGTTGACCATTTAGTCTCATATAGATGATTTTTTAAAGGCGCACAGTACCGATATGTTGTTGTTGTTGTTAGGTGCCATCAAGCCTGTTCTGACCCATAGCGACCCTATGTACCACAGAACGAAACACTGCCCTGTCCTACGCCAGGCTCACAATTGTTGCTATGCTTGAGCCCGTTATTGCAGCCACTGTGTCAACCCATCTCGTTGAGGGTCTTCCTCTTTTTTGCTGACCCTCTACTTTACCAAGCATGATGTCCTTCTCCAGGGACTGATTCCTCCTGACAACATGTCCAAAGTATGTAAGACGTAGTCTCGTCATCCTTCCTTCTAAGGAGCATTCTGGTTGTACTTCTTCCAAGACACATTTGTTTGTTCTTCTGGCAGTCCAGCGTATATTCAATATTCTTCGCCAACACCATAATTCAAAGGTGTCAGTTCTTCGGTCTTCCTTATTCATTGGCCAGCTTTCGCATGCATATGATACGATTGAAAATACTATGGCTTGGGTCAGGCGCACCTTAGTCTTCAAGGTGACATCTTTGCTTTTCAACACTTTAAAGAGGTCTTTTGCAGCAGATTTGCCCAATGCAACAGGTCTTTTGATTTTCTGACTGCTGCTTCCATGGGTGTATTGATTGTAGATCCAAGTAAAATGAAATTCTTGACAACTTCAATCTTTTCTCCATTTTTCATGATGTTGCTTAATGGTCCAGTTGTGAGAATTTTTGTTTTCTTTATGTTGAGGTGTAATCCATACTGAAGGCTATGGTCTTTGATCTTCACCAGTAAGTGCTTCAAGTCCTCTTCACTTTCAGCAAGCAAGTTTGTGTCATCTGCATATCACACGTTGTTAATGAGTCTTCCTCCAATCCTGATGATGCCCCTTTCTTCTTCATATAGTCCAGCTTCTAGGATATGGAGACCGTAAAAATTATTTTTGAGGTATGTGATCTGAGTAAGAAAAGCTAAAGTGAGGTCCAGTTTTGGTATTCATTCTGTGTAGGAAATCTGTGGAACCAGAAAGCTAAACTGGTAGAGCAGTTCTGTCTGTTACCTAGTACCTAAGAGAATGTGGTTTTTCCTTGTAACAAAACCAAGGAATTTTACGTAACTGCGACCGCTCTGTGAACTCCTTATAGTTGCTAAGTGGCAACTAATCAACAAAGTACCCATATCACTAAGAAGTTATCTTACCTTATCACGCACCAGTCAGAATTTTGTTAGCTTGTTTCCAAAGGAAACTTATCTCAGACAGCTCATCTCTACAGTTTGTTCCCAAAGGGTCTTAAAACAAAACTTGTAAGCCAACCAATCAATGTAATGTCACTAAGTAGGTAACTAGTCAACAGAAGCTCTGTAACCAATCATTATTAAGGTCTCACTTTGTTATCCTGCCTTTGACAATAATGTATCTTTACTTCCTTCCGTGACAGTATATTAGCTGCTCCCTGACTGTAATTTAGTGGCTTCTGCTAGTCTCTTGTGCCTGATGCACACCAGCGGGTCCCTCATTGCAATAATTATCCTTGTTGTGATTTAATAAAAATCTCTTTTAATTAAATTTGAGTCTGAGGTCTTTTCCCCCATGATAATACTCATGGGTGATATTGTTTATTTTATAAGCCCATCTGTTATTTAGCTGCAAGGTGACCTCTGGGTGTGGTTTCAGTATGAAGTTTAAAGGGTATTTCAAGGCGTTCCTCTAGTCTGTACCTGTCTTAGTTATCTAGTGCTGATACAACAGAAATACAACAAGTGGAAGGCTTTGACAAACAGTTTAGGAGGGTAGAAGTCTGAGTTCAGGGCGTCAGCTCTAGGGGAAGGCTTTCTGTCTCTGTTGGCTCTGGGGGAAGGTTCTCTCCTTTAAACATCTGTGGGCCCAGTGTGCCTTGGAGATGTCCATGTGTCTTGGCATCAATCTTCCCCTAGGTCTAGGAGGTTCTCAGCGCAGGGACCCTGGGTCCAACGGACGCACTCCGCTCCCAGCTCTACTTTCTTGGTAGTAGTAGTTCCCTTTCTCTCTCTGCTCGCTTCTTTCTGCTTTTTTCTCTTGTAGGGCAGTGAAGGGCAGTGAATCAAGACACATCCCACCCTAATCCTCATTAACATGACCTAATCTTGCTGCCTCATTAACATAACGGACATGGGACCATAACCACAGGCTTAGAGGCTAGGATTTACAACACATCACAAAATGGAGGATAATCAGATCACAAAATGGAGGATAATCAGATCACAAAATGGAAGACAACCTCACAATACTGGGAATCATGGCCTAGCCAAGTTGACACATATTTTTTAGGAACACAATTAAATCAATGACAGTACCAGTCTAGTAAGTCTGGTCTTTTTTAAGAATTTGAGTTTTGTTCTACATTTTTCTTCCATTCTGTCTGGGACCATCTATTATGTCCCTAGTCAGAACGGTTGGTAGTGGTAGCTGGGCGCCATCTAGTTCTGGTCTCAGGATAGATGAGGCTGTGGTTATGTAGGCTATAGGTCCTATAGGCTAGTTTCTTCTTGGAGCCTTTGGTTTCCTTCTTTCTCTCTTCCGCCACATGAGTAGAGACCATCTTAGATGGCTTCTTGCAAGCTTTAAAGACTCCAGATGCTACTCACTAAATTAGGATGTAGAACATAAAATTTATGAACTATGTTATGCCAATTGACCAAGTTGTCCCACGAGACTGGGGTCCTAAACCTTCAAATCCAGTAAACCACTCCCACGAGGTGTTTAGTTATGTCTAGGAAGTATCCGTAACTGTTCAGTTTATGTGTTTTATTATATATATGAGTATACATGCAGCACACACATACACATATATATATATATGCTTACAGATACACCTGTATGTACAACCGTATATACACACCATATACTTTCCTATACACATATATGTATACACATCTACCTGTGTAACCAAACACATATTTTTTGGTTGTTATTGCTGTTTCTGTAAAATTGTATATGTTCTAGCATTTACTAAAAACAACCCTTATTCTTGTGTACTTCTTGGTGTCATCATTTACCTTGGTCAAGTTGTGCACACTTTACCCACAGTCAGTATTGCCTTTCCCATCACCAAAAATAACAAGAGTCTACTATCTAGAGTGGAGCACTGATTAAGAGATAGGCTGTTAACCAAAAGGCTGACAGTTCAAATCCACCAGCCACTCCTTGGAAAGCCTGTAGGGCAGTTCTACTCTGTCCTATAGGGTTGCTATGAGTTGCAATTGACTCAACGGCAATGGTTTTTAATATTTTTTTTGGTACTTTCTAGAGAGTGACTCTCCCTCCCACACCTTCTCATCCCTGGTAACCACCAGTGAACACTGATTTCTGTATGTATACCTATTCTTGTCTTCTTATAAAAGTGTGATCATACAATATTTGTCATTTTGTGATTGTCTTGTTTCACTCAGCATAATGTCCTCCAGATTCACCTGCATTGTAATATATGTTGAGAACGCATCATTCTTCTTCATAGCTGCATAGTATTTCATTGTATGTATGTCTGACATTTTCTTTATCCGTTCATCCGTTGATGGGCACTTAAGTTGTTTGCACTGTTTTGCTATTCTCCTACCTCTTCGTACTAATGACACTTGTGCAGTCTCTGCAGCCTCAGGCCATCTTCCTGTTTATTTTTTGCGTCAACAAGTAAGTCCAGTTTGAACAGAAAATAAAATGTGATAAACAGATCTATCTCTGTCTGTCTCTCTATGCCTCTCTGTGTCTGTCTGACTCTTTCTCTGTTACACACCCACACACATCCACACACACACACACGAACACACTGACACGTCCCACAGTCATTCACAGACACATGCAGAGCAGTGAAAAGTTTGAATCATCTAAAGCGCATGGTCCCAGCTGAGACTGAGCAAGGTGACGCTCTGCCTTCTTGTTTCCGTTTTCATGCTCTAAACAAGTATCCATTTCATGGTCTATTTAGTGCCGGGTTTTTCACATTTTTGTGACTTTTTGTTGTTGTTGTTGATTATTTTGCTGTTTAAAATGGCACCCAAGCATCGTGCTGAAGTGCTGTCTAGTGTTCCTCCATGCAAAAAGGCTGTGATGTGTCTTACGGAGAAATTACGAGTGTTAGATAAGCTTCATTCAGGCATGAGTTATAGTTCTGTTGGTATCAGTTCAATGTTAATGAATCAACAATAGACATTAAATAAGATGTCTTTAAACAGAAACACGCATAAAACAAGGTTATGTATGGATTAGTTGACAAAAATGTTGTGACCAGAGGCTCAGGGGAACCTAATCTTATATTTCCTCTAGGAGCAAGGGTTCGGTATTTGCTAATTCAATGTTCACGGCAACTTTATAGAACATAGCTATCGCCAATAATGAAAATTCAATGAATTTGTTGAATGAATGAATGAGAGGTTTGACATAATCAAGTAATTTTCCAGAAGGGCAGAGTGTTGGATGCAGATGGGTGATATTTCCTATGACTTAGCCTGGTGTCATGGATCGAATTGTGACCCCCAGAAATGTCAGTTGGCTTGACTAGGTCATGATTCCCAGTATTGTATGATTGTGTAATCTGATGTGATTTCCTTACGTGTTGTAAACTCTGTCACTATGATGAGGTTATACTGATGAGGTCTACAAGATTGGATAGTGTCTTAATTCAATCTCTTATGAGTTATAAGAGAGAGAAGCAAGCAGAGACACATGGGAACCTCACACCACCAAGAAAGTAGTGCTGGGAGCAGAGCGCTTTGGACCTGAGGTTCCTGTGCTGAGATGCTCCCAGACCAAGGGAAGGAAGACTGATGCATCACAAGGACCTTCCTCCAGAGCCGACAGAGAAAGAAAGCCTTCCTCTGGAGCTGATGCCTTGAGTTTGGACTTGTAGCCTACTGAACTGTGAGAAAATAAACTTCTTTTTGTTAAAGCCATCCACTTGTGGTATTTCTGTTAGAGCAGCACTCGATGACTAAGACACCTGCTAACATTTTCTGTAACAAGATGGAATGTGTAGTGGACATGTATGTCTGTATCATTTTGTTACCTCTCAGCAATAAATGTACTCTTCTATATATGCTCTATGATGAACAAAAGAATTTCTTTAAGTATTTCTTTTTTAACATGAGCACAAGGTCCCTGGGTGGCACAGTGGTTTATGCTCAATTGCTAACCTAAAGGTTGGAGGTTTGAACCCACCCAGCAGCACTGCTGAAGAAAAGGTCTTGCAATCTGCTTCCATGAGTATTACAGCCAAGAAAACACTATGGAGCAGTTCTACTCTGTAACACATGGAGTTGCCATGAGTCAAAATTGACTCAATGGGAATGAACAACAAAGTGAGCACCATGTTTGGCTTTCTCAGTAGAGAGCACTGGAGGGACACTGCAGGAGGAAGAGGCTCTCCTGGTGTCTCCAGCATGGGCAAAGACATTGGTGTAAGTGTGAGGACATCTAGGGGAGCCTTTCCCAGCCACCAGTCCAGAATACAGGCCCTCTGAGATCTTGCTGCCTCGGGCTATTGTTGTTGCTGTGTGCCGTCAAGAGACCCTATATGACAGACTAGAACTACCTTATACGGTTTTCTAGACTGAAGTCTTTATGGGAGCAGACTACCAGGTCTCTCCTCCTGTAGCGCTCCTGATGGGTTTGAACCACCGACTTTTCAGTTAGCAGCCGAGCGCTTAACCATTGTGCCACGAGGGCTCTTCAGCCTAGTGAGAACCTTCCTACAGTTCTCTAGACAGGGAAACTAAGCCCAGTGTAGCCGTAAGCTCTAAAGGTCTCCTGCCCCCCTACACTGGACTCCTCCTGCATGCCCACACTGCCTGCCCTTTTCCGGATGCCTACTGCTTGTCCAGCAGGTCCAGACCAGCTCTGGCCTGGTCAAGCCAGCCAACTTCTCTGCTATCCATGTGATCTGAACCCCTTCCAAGTCTGTCCTCCTGTAGGTGCTCTCCTTCACCTCCAGAGTGCCTTATTGTATCTCCTTATATCTTATTTGTTATTTGTTCTTAGTTGCCCTCAAGTTGACCCCGACTCATGGTGACCCAGTGTACAACAGAATGACACATTGCTTGATCCTGCACCATCTTCACTATTGTTGATGTGCTCAAGTTCATTGTTGCAGCCATTGTGCATTTTGAGTGCCTTCCAACATAGGAGGCTCATCTTCCAGCACTATATTGGACATACTCTTCTGTGATCCACAAGGTTTTCATTGACTAATTTTCAGAAGTAGATCACCATCACCAAGTCTTTCTTCCTAAACTGTCTTAGTCTAGAAGCTCCACTGAAATCTGTCAACCATGGGTGACTCTGCTGCTGGCATTTGAAATACCAGTGGCATAGCTTCCAGCATCGTAGCAACATGCAAGCCACCACAAACTGACAGACTTCTTATAGCTCTTCATTTATCATAGTTAACCATTTTTTATATCCAAATTTCCCTGTCTAACCAACTGTGTGGTTTCTGTCTCTAAACTGGACTCAGATTGCTACAATATGACCGCTCTCCTCTCCTACTCAAAGTGGTCCTGCCCATAAGCCTTGCTCAGGAAACCATCAAGCTGGTCTCTGTCCAGAGGTGGCCACTGATTGGGCCTGATGGAGCTAAGCAACTGACCCAGGGGGAACCCACACGTAAGCTAGCTAGAGACAATAAGGGGCCTTGTTTCCAGAACTAATTAGCTAAACCAGCCAGTGTCTCTAGAATTTACCAGGGAATACAAAGAAGACTGGCTTGTGTTTAAGGATGCTGTTGCTGTTAGTTGCGGTTGAGCTGCTTCTGACTCATGGCGACCCCACGTGTGCAAAGTGGAACTGTGCTCCACAGGGTTTTCAATGGCTGTGACCTTTCAGAAGCAGATCACCAGGACTGTCCTTTCGGCTAGTTTTCGAATGCTTAACCATTTGTGATAGGCTAGTAATAATAGTTGCTACATACTAGGCCCTCCTTCTAAGCATGTTACATGTATTAACTAATTTAATCCTCACAACAATCCAGGGAGTAGGTTGCTATTATTAGCACCACTCTATAGATGATGACATAGAGACAGAGAGAGACAATGTCAAGGTCAAGACCACACAGATTGTAAGTGGCAGATCTTGGACTTGAATCCAAGATATCTGGCTCAAGAGTTCACATTCCTAGTCATTTATGTAAAATTAAAATATGTAATTGCTGTCACTGAATTGTATATGTGAAAAATGTTGAACTGGCAAATGTTGTGTTATTTATATTTTTACAACGATAAAAATATATATACATACATGCATACAAACCATCAGTACATTTCTTAAAGATTATTTTCAAATGAAAAGATACGCATTAAACACAATATTATTGCCTATGGAGAAGAGGAAATGGGGGTGAGGTATGAGGACAGAAATAAATGAACAAATTAACTAATAAGCAAACTAAAATCAAGGAGGGGGCTTGCAAACATGTGTACGGTTACAAAGCATGCAATAATGAGTGTGATTGACTCAACCCTCTAGATGTGTGTTGGTGTGCAACAAACCCACATGGTTCAAGATGGTGGTGATATGATGGTGTTCTCTGTAGCACATGACCAAAAGGAACCACAGCCCGGAGCAGATGTGGCAGGAAGGATGTAGACCTTTATCAAGTGATGCTGAACCTGCTTGAGAACACCTCTCTGCTGACTGTATAAACATATAGAAATAGAACCACTACTGCATAAGCTCCATGAGGATAGGAATTTTGTTCAATGTCTGGAACGCAGCCTGGCACATAATAGATGCTCATTTTTTATTAAAAGGAGGAATGAATAAACCAGAGGACAATTATCTCCCTGGGAGTTGACAGGCTGATATGAAGGCATTGAGGGCCTGGGTGAAGAGCATCCTTTAAGAGAAGGTGTTGACGTAGCCGTTCAAATGGATAAATGCAACATATAATTGAGTCAGTCATCTAGGGCAAGTGTCTCACTTTTTTATATTTTTAATATAAATCATTCAAAAAGCATATAACCAAAACCAGTTACCATTCAGTGGACTCCAGTTCTAAGTGACCCCATGTGTGTCATAGTAGAACTGTGCTCCTTAGGGTTTTTCAATGGTGGATTTTTTCGAGGTATCACCAGGACTTTCTTCCAAGGTGCCTCTGGGTATACTTGAGCCTCCAAGCTTTCTGTTAGCAGCTGAGCACATTAATTGTTTGTACCACCCAGGGACATCAAAGATGTGTTACCAATAATCTCTGCTTTTACGTTAAATTTGGGGATGAACTCATCAGGTGTCCAAACAAGCTCACTCCCATTCATTTTTCTGCCGTTTAGAGCAGGGAAGGTACCTGATTTTTAATGCTAAATCAAAATAAGGAATTAATTTTAAATGCTAACAAGAAATTAGCATAAATCAAGCAAAGAGGATAATCTTTGAAATAGCTCTGTTTGCTTTTCGCTGTAGCCAGAAATATACCCTAGAACCTGACCAGCATCTGGTTACCAGAGCAAGCATTAAATTAATATGTGTCTCCATAAAGTGCTCTTAATAAAATCTTCAGAGAGATATTTTAAAGTCAGGCACACAGGAATATTAAAATTACCATCCACAATATAAGTACGTGATAAGTTTTCTAAAGTTAACACCACATCCAGCACTAATTTTGCCTGTGTGACTTAACCACGAACAACAGTATACTCTTCTTTCTTACTCTTATCATACCAGAAAAGATCAACTTTCAGTTTACCAGAAGGTCTTTCCTATTTTTTCCAAGTGGCAGTCTGAATCATATGTACATATACTCTTCACTGGTTTTGTTCCTCTAGAGAACCCAGCCTAGGACATTTGGTACCAAGAGTGGTTCTAGAGGAACCAAATTTTAAGGATGAGTTTTCTGAAGTGGTTCTCAAGTCTAGCTAGTCTTAAAACACTGCCTCCAGTAGTAAAGAAGGCACTGATAGTCCACAGCATGGGGTGGCAATAGAAATACACAAAATATCACTACCAATGGATCAAGTAGTTGTGAGAAACAAGGCTCTGGGTGATTGCATCTTTGATATTTTTCTACAGTTTTTTCAGAATGAGAAGTATAGAGAGACTGGTTTGTTGGTCGTGCTTTTGCTAGAGAAAGAGATGAAAGAAAGAGATATGCTTGGGCTTCAGAGTTACAGCTCAAGTGCAGCATTAAAAGACCTGAGAGTTTCCACTTGTACCCTGAAAGAAAGCCTTATTTCTTGTAGTAACTGAGGTGATATTGCCAACAACCAAACACAGAGTCATATAGTAAGTGTGGCTGAATTACAACACCAACTGAATTCCCAACCTTGAATGGTGTCTGAAGTTAAAGTGAAGGCATTGATTGAGAAGAAATGGGATCCTGAAACTTCACATGGGGACATATGGGCAGATAATCAGGAAGCTGGGGACGTTGAGCCCCTAAATTCCATTGAATCACTCCTGGCAACAGAACTAGCCCTCTTACTCCCATCTGAAGAGATTGCTCCATCTTTGTCAGCTAAGTCACCATCCGCAATAAAACCCTTAGCCCTTCCACCCCCATCTGACAATTAATCCAGCTGTGCCTGAAGGGTGCTTATCTGAGATATTGCCTGACGCCTTACAAGACATTGCTAAATATCCCCAGGACCCACCCACACCACGCATTTTTGCTTCTAGAACTATAACTAGACTTAAGCCCCAGCAAGCCCCAAGAGGTGAAATGCAAAGTGTGACCCAGGAGGAGGTACACTACACTCCAAAAGAACTGCTTGATTTTTCTAATATGTACAAACAGGAACCTGGGGAGTATGTGTGGGAATGGCTATTAAAGGCGTAGGATAATGGTACAAGGAACATAAAGTAAATCATTCTGAGTTTATTGATATGGGCCCACAAAGCACAGGTTCTTCATTCAATGTTTCAGCTTGAAAGGTTAGAAAAAGATCCAATAGTTTATTTCCTAGGTTCACTGAAGCGTGGATTAAGTGGTAGCCTACGCTAAACCAAGTTGAAATGCCAGACCTGCCTTTTTACACTGTGGAAGAAAATTTCCAAAGGCTTAGGGAAATTGGCATTTAAGAGTGGATTTATCATGTTGGACCCACAGACCTACACATGGAGTGCCCAGAGGACACACCTTTCACCACAATAGGGAGGAACAAATTTGTGAAGGGAGACCCAGTATCCTTGAATACTACTGTGATTGCTATTTTATGTAAGTCAGATTTGACAGTGGGAACTGCCCTAACTGAATTAAGACACCTAACTACAATGGGGCTGATTGGAACCTGTGGTGGTAGGGGCCAAAATGGCAGCACTTAATCGACAAAGACAAAGTGGGTGTGGTTTCCATAATGGACAGCAAAGTCAAAAGAGTAATCAGAATAGTCTGACTTGTATAGACTTATGGCGTTGGCTACTTAGTCATGATGTCCCTACAAGTGAAATAGATGGGAAATCTGCTAAATATTTACTTGATTTGTACAAATGGAAGAATTCTAGGTCAAGTGAATGGTAGTCTAACTCAAATAGCCAGAATAGAGTCATGGCCCCTCAATCAATTCCCAGAGTTGAGCCAGTTTACAGACCCACAACCTCTTGAATGAAAGGGAGGCCAGGTTCTCTTGAAGAAGGACCCCACTGTAGTGTCAGAAATTTATACTGTTAATCTTTCTCCAGACCTTCTCCAAAGAGATCTACGGCCTTTTATGAGAGTGACTGTTCACTGGGGAAAGGAAATAATCACTTTTTGGGATTACTTGACATTGGCTATGAACTTACACTAATTCCAGGAGACCCAAAACTTCAGTGGAGGCTACTAGTCAGAGTAGGGTCATATAGAGGTCAGGTTATTAATGGAGTCTTAGTTCAGGTCCATCCCACAGGGGATCCAGTAGTGATTTCTGTAGTGATATCTCCAGTTCCAGAATGCATAACTGGAATAGACATACTTAGCAAGTGTCCTAGCCCCCACATTGGATCCATATTGACAGGTAGAGTAAGGGCTATTATGGTAGGAAAAGCCCAATGTAAGCCATTAGAACTGTCCCTACTTAGGAATATAGTAAACCAAAAGCAATACCACTCCTGGAGGGATTGCAGAAATTACTGCCACCATCAAGGATTCAAAGAATGCAGGGGTGGGATTCCCACCACATTCCCATTCAACTCGTCTATTTGGCCTGTGCAAAAAACAGTTGGGTCTTAGAAAATGACAGTGGGTTATATTAAACTTAACCAGGTGGTGACTCTAATTGCAGCTGCTGTTCCAGATGTGGTTTCATTACTTGAGCAAATTAATACATCTCCTGATATCTGCTACGCAGCTGTTGATCTGGCCAGTGCCTTTTTCTTGATTCCAGCTTCAAAGGAACACTGGAAGAAGATAACCTCCAGCTGGCAAAGCCAGCAGTATACCTTCACTGTCCTGTCTCAGGGGTATATCAACTCTCCAGCCCTGTGTCATAATTTAGTCTGCAGGGATGTTGATCACTTCTCCCTTCCACAAGATGTCACAATGGTCCCTTACATTGATGACATTAAACTGATTGGACCTAGTAAGGAAGAAATATCAATGACTCTAGACTTATTGCTAAGTCATCTGCATGATAGAGGGTGGGAAAATGATCCAACAAAAATTCACGCACCTTCCACCTCAGTGAAATTTCTTGGAGTCCAGTGGTGATGGGCATGTCGAGCTATTCCTTCTAAAGCAAACGATAAGTTGTTACATCTGGCTCTTCCTACAACTAAAGAGGAGGTACAGCAGCTGAGGGGCCTGTTTGAATTTTGGAGACAACATATCCCTCATTTCAGTATGCTACTCCAGTCTATTTATCAAGTGACTCAAAAAGCTGCTAGTTTTGAATGGAGCCCAGAATAAGACAAGGCTCTGCAATAGGTGCTGTGCAAGCCTCTCTGCCTCTTGGGCTGTACTATCTGGCTGATCCAATGGTTTTTGAAATATCAGGAGCAGATAGAGATGCTGTTTGGAGTCTTTGGCAGGCCCCTATTGGTTAACCACAGCACAGACCTTTAGTATTTTGGAGCAAAGCTTTGCCTTCCTCTGTAGATAAGTAGTCTTCTTTTGAGAAACAGCTTTTGGCTTATTACTGGGCCTTAGTGGAGACTGAATGCTTAACCATGGGCCACCAAGTCACTATGTGGCCTCAGCTGCCCATCATGAACTGGGTATTATCTGACCCAGGGTCATAAAGTTGGACAAGCACAGCAGCACTCCATTATTAAATGGAAATGGTACATATGAGACTGGGCTCGAGCAGAACCTGAAGGCACAAGTAAGTTACATAAGGAAGTAGCTCAAATGCCCATTGTCTCCACTTCTGTGATATTACCTTCCTTCTCCCAGTCTTCACTTATGGCCTCATAAGGCGTTCCTTATGATCAGATGGCTGAGGGAAAGAAAACTTGTGCCTGACTTACAGATGGTTCTGAGTGATATGTAGGCTCCACTTGGCAGTGCACAGTGGCAGCACTACAGCCCCTTTCTGGGACCTCCCTGAAGGACAGTGGTGAAGGGAAATCCTCCCAATGGGCAGAACTTCGAGCAGTGCACTTGGTTGTTCACATTGCTTAGAAGGAGAAATGGCCAGATGTGTGATTATGTACTGATTCATAGGCTGTGGTCAGTGGTTTGGCTGAAAGGTCAGGGACTTGGAAGGAACACGACTGAAAAATTGGTGACAAGGGGGTATGGGAAAGAGGCATGTGGATAGACCTCTCTGAATGGGCCAAAGAAGTGAAGATATTTGTGTCTCATGTGAATGTTCACCAAAGAGTGAACTCAGCAGAGGAATATTTTAACAATCAAGTGGAAAGGATAATGCATTCTGTGGAAACCAGTCAGTCTCTTTCGTCAGACACTCCCATCCTTGGCCAATGGGCTCATGAACAAAGTGGCCATGGTGGCAGGGATGGAGGTTATGCATGGGCTCAGCACCACAGACTTCCACTCACCAAGGATGACTTGGTTACAGCCACTGCTGCGTGCCCAATCTGTCAGAAACAGAGACCAACACTGAGTCCCTGATATGACACCATCCCTTGAGGTGGATCAGCCAGCAACCTGGTGGCAGTTTAATTACATTGGACCACTTCCATTAAGGAAAGGGCAGAGTTTTGTCTTTACTGGGTAGACACTTACTCTGGACATGAATTTGCCTTCCTTGCATGCAATGCTTCTGTCAAAACTACCATCTGTGGACTCACGCAATGCTTTATTCACCATCATGGTATTCCACACAGCATTGCCTTGAATCAAGGGACTCACTTCACAGCACAATGAAATGTGGCAATGGGCTCATGCTCAGGGAATTCACTGATCTTACCACATTCCCCATCATCCTGAAGCAGCCGGCTTGATAGAACAATGGAATGGCCTTTTAAAGACACAATCAGGGCACCAGCTAGGTGACAATACCTTGCAGGGTTGGGGCAATATTCTCCAGAAGGCAGTTTATACTCTAAACCAGTGTCCAATATATGGTGTTTTTTTCTCCCATAGCCAGGATTCATGGGTCCAGGAATCAAGGGGTAGAAATGGGAGTGGCACCAGTCACTATTGCCTCTAGTGACCCATTCAAAAATCTTTGCTTTCTGTCCACAAGACTATATGCTCTTCAGGTCTAGAGGTCTTTAGTTCCAAAGGGAGGAATGCTCCCAGCAGGAGACATAACACTGATTGCATTGAACTGGAAGTTAAAAATGCCATCTGGCCACTTTGGGCTCCTCATGCCTCTGGATCAACAGGCAAAGAAGGGAGTTACTGTATTGGCTGATGTGATTAATCCTAATTACCAGGGGGAAATTGGATTGATATTACAGAGTGGAGGTAAAGAAGAGTATGTCTGGAGTACAGAAGATCCTTGGAGTATCTCTTAGTTCTACCACGCCCTGTGATTAAAGTCAATGGAAAACTACAGCAACCCAATTCCCACATGACTGCTAATGACACAGACCCTTCAGGAATGAAGGTTTGGGTCACCCCACCAGGCAAAGAACCATCACCAGCTGAGGTGCTTGCTGAGGGCAAGGGGAATTCAGAACATATAGTCATAGAAAGTAGTTATAAATATCAGCTATAACCATGTGACCAGTTCCAGAAATGAGGACTGTAATTGTTTTTAGTATTTCTTCCTTGTTTTATCATACGTGTATGAGTGTGTACATACATACAACATACACATGTGTGTATATATGTATATATACATATATATAGCAAATATCTTTGTTTTCTTCCCTCCCTTATTCCACTACTTATTATAAAATATAAGATGTACACAGGGCTAGTGTGTTTTTAGTTGTATACATGTTAGTTGTATCATGGTAGGCGCAAGTATGACATTATAATTGTCTTTATCTACAGATTATGTAGGGTTTAATGAGATGTGCACAGATGCCAAGCTGACAAGGGGTGGATTGTGATGGTTAATGTTATGTGTTAACTTGGCTAGGCTTTGATTCTCAGTGGTATAGCAGATATTATGTAATCATCCTCCACTTTGTCATCTGATGAGAGCAGGCAATCAGTTGAAAGGGGAGTTTCCTTGGGAGTGTGGCCTGCATCTAATGTATATAGATGTTCAGGCAAAGCTTGCTCTCTCTGGATCCTGTATCTGACTCATCATCCTGTGACCTCTGGTTCTTGAGATGTGAGCCAGCAACCTGCCCTCTGACCTGCAGATTTTGGGATTCACTATCTCCTACAGCCCCATGAGCCAGCAGCTTGCTATCTGACCTGCCAATTTTTGATTCGTCTGTCCCTGCAACCACTTGAGTCAGGAGAAGCCTCCAGCCTGATGTCTGACCCACGGATTTGGGACTTACCAGCCTCCACAACTGTGTGAGCCATTTCCTTGAAATCTCCCTCCCCCTCTCTCTTTATACACACACACACACACACACATATATATATATATATATACACATACATGCTTCGCTGGCTTTGCCTCTCTCGAGAATCCAGCCTAAGACATGGTGCTTTCAGCCCCAGTGGGCTAGATGAACTTACATCTGTAAGCATCATCCCCTCCAGCTCATTAAAGCACCACCTTGTCCTTCCTCCTTGTTTGCCAGAAGGAAAATCGCTTCTTAACAGAATGACACAGAGAGATAGTGAAGACAAATTACAGCCCCAGAGCATTCCTGGGCAAGGCTGGTGTCTAGTTCTTCTCTGGTTTGCAGCTGCAAAGTCAGAGCCGTGGAAGAGGTTTCTCTTGTCCTCATTTCCCTGGCTGCAGGATAAACTAGCATGTAAATTACCATCCACCCACAAGTTTATCTGCCTTATTTACAATGAGTTGCAAGGTTAGATTTTCTGATTGTTCCAGAGGTTTCATCTTAGATTATGTTTTTTGTTTAAAGCAAGATGGCGGCAGGTTGATAGCACTCACTGGTTGTGAAACTAGGCATTTCAAGGAAATGGAAACAATTTTAATTAGTTATTTAACAATTGATCTAGCTGATGACAAGTATATTACTATGTGAAAAGGTATACATGTGAGATTGTTAAAATCATGATTTTTGTTGTTATGCAGAATGTCTAGAAGTTATACCTGAAAACTCATCAATTACACGTCAATGGAGAAGAAAGATACTCTCAGTTAATGTAATGAGTTTCAATGCCTTTCCCTATCACACGTGTGTTTGTCAGATGTGGAGTGTTTGTGAATGTTATCCATGGGTCCCTGTTCATGCGTCCTCGTTCATGCATCCTCATCTATTACCGTGGAGGCAGACTGAGGGGCCCAGGTGCTGTGCGAGTTCTACCTGCAGAGCTTAGTGGAGGGGAGACTAGAAGTACCAGCTCCTTCATGGAGGGTGGAAGCTGGTGGTAGAAAGCTGAAGTTGAGGTGATGCATGGGAGTTCTGGAGCAAAACCAGGCTTGATCCTTCCAGCTGATGCAGCACATAGGGGCTCATGAATAACTCCTTGAGGCCCTGGATCAGTCCTGCCTGTGGTTTCCAGTAGAAGCAGGCAGTGCTCTGTGCCCCAGCCACACTGGTCTACCCGGGGGTGAATTACCCAGTAAGCAAGGCAAGCATGGTGATTTGTAGTAAACAAAGATGTGGTGAAATTCATGTGAAATTGTTCACTACAGATTAGTAAGTAAGCACAAGTAAGCCCATGCTTACTAGGTCATCCATCTCTGTCAGGGATCGTAAATTTAAAAAGAGGCTTTGATTCTGTAGGAAGGTGCTATGGAGTTGGGAGAGGGACAGATGTCAGCCATACCTAGAAGCAGAATCTTTGATGTGGTGAAAAAAAATGTGAAATTGTTCACTACAGATAATCTGGTAAGCAAGGTAAGCACTACCTTGCCTATTGGATAATCTGCCTCTGGGTCTACCTGCTGCTCCCCAGACATGCTATGCACTCCTCTATCCTCCTGTCTTTACATGTCATATTGTCTGTTTCTGAGGAACACCTTCTCTACCTTGGTCACGTGATCCTTTCTTGTGGATATAAATGTCAGCTCATATAGACTTCTGGGAGAGGTCTTTCCTGATCACAGGGCCTCTTCCCCCAGCTTAGTGTGAGTTAGGTCACCCCATCTGCCATGTGGAGAGTTTGATTTCAGATAAAGCCCAGAGGAGACCAGAAGATATGAAAAATCAATAGAAAGAAAGTTCTAGTAGTGTTGAGTCTTGGTTTTAGCTCCTAAATCTGTGATTCTCAGAGCTGCTCCTTTGCTCCTGGGAGCCAATCCAGTATCCTTCTCAGCACATGAGCCAATAAATTTCCCTTTGTTTAAGCTATATTCAGTTGTTGGTCACTTGCAATAAATGAGTCCTGAGAAAAAACCATGTTCAAAAGCCCAGAGGCAAAATGATATCCAGGGACACAGAACCAATATCTCATCTTTAGGCAGAAATGTGCTCAGAATCAGAGCATGACAGGAACAAACAAGGTGAGTTTAGGGCAATATGCCAGGAAGTGAGTGTTAATGATGGCTCATGAAGTGGCAGGAAATAAATATTAAATAAGAGTAACAGCTTATTGGAAATAGACCAGACTTTACAAAATTTGAAACTTGGCTCTGAATAACTAAAATTCAAAGTGGTATTAATTTGATCTGATGTTATACTAACTGCTTGTCTGAAGCAAAATCAACTCCTCTCTGCAAGAAAATAATGTAATCGAGAGCTTCAAATTATCTTTATAATTTTAAATACAAAATAAATGAAATTCAATAAAAGTTACTTGCAAACCAGGGAACAAGAACAAAGGATTGAAGACTGACAGAAAATAAAAATATAGATGATAGGAACAGAAGTTATGGAAAATTTAGATATTGTCATTAAGAGACAGGAAATTTAATTTTAAATTTAAAATAACTGTGATTAGTACATCCAAGAAAATAGAAGTCCAGATGGATAATTTCAACAGAGAATTAGAATCTCTAAGAAAAAAATATATGGAATTCTAGAACTGAAATTTAGAATTAAACAGATTAGTTTAACAGCGGATTAGATATAGCTGAAATAGGATTAGTAAACCTAGACTATAGGTCAGTAGAAAATATACAGACTGAAGCACAGAGAACAGAAAAAAATTGAAAACTCAGAGGAGAATCTTAAGAGACATATGGAAAAAGATCTAACATATGCATAATTGAAGCCTGTCTTAGTCATCTAGTGCTGCTATAACAGAAATACCACAAGTGGATGGTTTTTAACAAAGAGAAGTTTATTTCCTTACAGTAAAGTAGGCTAAAAGTCCAAATTCAGGGCACCAGCTCCAGGGGAAGGGTTTCTCTCTCTCTTGGCCTTCACGTCAGTGTTCCCCCGGACTAGGAGCTTCTCGGTGCAGGGACCCTGGTCCAAAGGACACGCTGTGCTCCTGGCACTGCTTTCTTGATAGTATGAGGTCCCCCATCTCTCTGCTCACTTCTCTCTTTTATATCTCAAGACATTGCCTCAGGACACAATCCAATCTTGTAAACTGAGTCCTGCCTTACTAACACAACTGCCGCCCATCTTCCCTCATTAACATCATAGAGGCAGGATCTACAACATATAGGAAAATCACACAATACCAGGAATCATGGCCCAGCCAAATTGATACACACATTTTTTGGGGGATATAATTCAATCCATGACAAAGCCTCAGGAAAGAAGAAAAAAAGAAAGAAGAAGAGCAACATTTACTGAGATAATAGCCAAGAATCTTCAAAAAATGATTGAAGATATAAAGCAGAGATTCAAGAAGTAAGAAAATCAAACATGATAAACACACATACACACACACACACATGCATACACATTCTCACAAACCTAGGCACACCATCGTAAAACTGCTGAAAACCAAAAAAACAAAGAAAAAAATATCTTAAAAAGCAACAGAGGAAAGGAATTATACCTCAAAAGGAATAGCATTAAGACTGATAGCTTACTTATCAGTAGAAATGATGGAAACTAGAAGAGAAGGGGAGGACATCTTCAAACAGATAAAAGGAAATAATTGCCATCCTAGAATTCCATGTTTGAAGAAAATACCCTTCAAAATCGAAGGCAAAAGAAAGACATTTGCAGACAAAAACTGATGAAAATTGTTATCATCAGACCCACACTAAAGGAAATATTAAGAGGAAATTTTCAGGCAGATGAAAATTTTGTCTTTTTCTTCTTTCCAGACGGAATCATGGAGATGCAGGAAGGAATGAGGAACTACTGAGATAGAACTGTATTCTGGGGTTTAAAATACAAATAAAATTAAAATATATGACAACAACAGCATAAAAAGTGGGAAGGGAATAAATGGAGATAAATTATTCTAAGAGATTTTTTTCAGGGAATTGATAAAGTATTAATTTGTAGTAATACTTAATAAATCAAATATTTATTGGGAGAGGTGCTAAAAGGATAATGAAAGAAAGTATAGCTAACAAAGTAATAGAGAGCAATAATGGAATAATGTAATATTAAATGAATTTAAAAGAAGACAAAAAAGAGGAAAAAAGGCAACACAGAACGTGGAAAAAATAGAAAACGATAGCAACATAGTGGATTTAAATTCAAATTATAAGCAGTTACGTTATGTATGGAGATATATTAAATATGCAATTAAAGAACAAAGATTCCAAACTATTTAATAAAAACCGACTCTATGCTTCTTGTAAGAGATAATTCTTAAATACAGGATACAAAAATCTTTAAAACAAAAGGATAAAAAAATGACATGAAAATCCTGACAAAAGAAGGATGACATAACTAGATTAATATCAAAGAGATATTAGGGCTATCTAGAAATATATGGGGACATTTTATAATAATAAAAAGGTATGTCTACTAAGAAGATAACAATTCAAAATTTGCATACACCTAATAACATAGCTTCAAAATAACTGAAGCTAAAATTGATAGAACTAAAAGAAGGAACAGGAAACTTTACCATCATATTGAAAGATTTAAAAGCTAGCCTTTCAGTAACTGATAGAACAAGAAGACAAAAAAATATAGGAAATCTGAACACCATGATAAATAAACTTAACCTAATTCACATATCTTGAACATGGCACCCATCAACTATAGAATCTTTTTTCATATGCATATGGAGTATTTACCAAAATTACGCATATGCCTGGTTTTAAAAAAAGCTAATATAAGAGAATTTCAAAGATTAAAATTATACAGCGTATGCTCTTTGATCAGAGTGGGATTAAGCTAGCTGTTAGTATTAGAAAAAGATAGCTTAGAAAATTCCTAAATATTTGGGAATTAGTTGATACACTTCCAACTAACCTATGGGCCCAAGAAAAAAATCACAATGTAAATCTGAAAACATACTGAATGATTATAAAATATGATATATAAAAACCTGTGGGATGCAGCCAAGGCCATATTTAGGGGAAAATTTGTAACCTTAAATGTTTCTATAGGAAAAGGAGAAAGTCTGAAAATAAATATCTAAGTAATCAACTCAAGAATTTAGGAAAAAAATAAATAAACCCAAAGGAAGTAGAAGAAAAGAAACGATAAAGGGCAGAAATCAACAAAATACAAGCAAATGTACGTTGGATAAATTGACAAAGCCAGAAGTTGGCTCTTTGAAAAGTCTATTGAAAATAAAACTGATAAATCCTCAACAAGGTTCCTGGAAGATACACATTAACCAATAGTAACAATGAAAAATGGGACATTGCTACAGATCCTATAAACATTTAAAAGAGAATAAAAGCGTATCATAAACAAATTCATGCCAACATTTGAAATTTTAAATAGTCTAATTATGAGAAAAACACAAGTTACTGAAATGGGCACAAGGAGAAATAGAGAACCTAAATAACTTATATCTTTTAACGAATTTGAAATTGAAACCTTCCTTCATAGAAAACTCTAGGCATATGTGACTTCAGTAGTAATTTCTATAATATTTAAAAAATCAATAATACCAACCCCACATAAAACCTTCTAGAGAACATAAAAAGGAAGTATTTTCTGATATGTTTTATGATGTAAGCATTATAATGGAGGTTCTCTATTATATGTGAAAAAGAAATAAAGGTTGTTATAGTTAGAAAGGATGAAATAAACTATCTTTATTCACAGATAATGTAATGGTATACATAGAAAATCTAAAAGAATTCACAACTAAATTATTAGGATTTATATTTGAAATTACAAAGTCTCTGGAATAAGATCAAGATAAAAATGTTTTTGTATGTATCAGCAACAATTAGAAAAGTTTAAAACAATACTATTTCTATTACCACCACCAAAATACCAAATATGTAATAATAACACTAATAAATGATGAACTTTTAACAGTGGCTCCTTTGAGAAGAAGAGTATGGTGAGGGAGACACTTATTATTTAGTTTCTTGTAATACATATGTGTATGTATGTATTATGTATAAGTACACAATCTAGCTATTTAATATATATTCTATTACACAAAAGGATCACAAATAATGTACTCTGTTTTGTGTTTAAATTATTTTTACTTAAGACAATATCTTACAGATCTTTTTATTTCTGCGAATAGAGACCTACTTTATTCCTTTTTTGGTAGCTTCTGTGGAGGTAAAATAATTGATTTAATCACTTCCCCACTGATGAACATTTTGGTGGTTTACAGTTTTTATTTTTATTGTATTATAAGCCATGTTGCAATGAATAATCTTGTAAATATGTGTTGAATAACTTTTAGGATAATATGTCTATGTAAATTTTGAAAAGTGTGTGCATTTTTTTCAGATTTTGAAACTTACTGTCAACTATCCCCCAAGACCATTTGCATCAATTTTTACTCTCACTGACAGAGTATTAGAGAATCCATTTTCTCACATCCTTCTTCAGCACAAAGTATCATTTATTTTTCCTATCTTTTGGGAGAATAATGGAATTCCATTATTGGTTTCTTGAAGTCATGTGTTTGTTGGCCAGACTTTTTTCTCCTTCCTTCCTTCCTTCCTCTCTCCCTCCTTCCCTTCCATCCTTCCTCCCTTTTTCCTTTTGTATATATTTTTCATATCAGTTGATCATGTATTAAGTTGAGCTGTTAGTTTTAGCTTACTGATTTGAATAAGCTCTGTAAATAAATAAGATTAACCCCTTTTCAATCATGTGACTTTAGACATTTTTAAATGACTATTTTCTATATAGAATTTTGCATTTTTGTGTATCTATCTTTGCTTCATGACTTCTGATCTTTGGATCATGCCTAGAAGATTATCAACTCATTTACCTATTGCTTTCTTTTAGAACTTTTACAATTCAATTTAATTTTTTTTCTATTTAAATCTGTCATCCATCTGCAGTTTAGTTTTGATGTAAGAAATGAGGTAGAACTTCAGTTTTATTTTTCCCCCAAATAAACAGTTAATTTTTACCTTAGTCTGTATTAAACAGCTTCTCTCTTCCCCATTGATTTGAAGTGCACTTTAATGATGAACTGAATTTAAATAGGAAATTGTCATTATTTATAAATTCTTTATCCTTTTTTATTGATATGTTTTTTCTCCAGTATAAAACATTTCCAATTATTTTAGGATTGTCTGTTTAAATATCTAGTAAAAAGCAGCTCTAGTGGCACAATGGTTAAGTACTTGGCTGCTAGCCAAAATGTCAGCAGTTTGAACCAACCAACCACTCCACATGAGAAAAGACCTGGCAATCTGCTCCCATAAAGACCACATGAGCTGTAGGATGACATCAAGGATATCATACATAAAGAAAGCAAAAGGTTATTAAAAAGACAGGAGAGAAATAAAAGACCAAAATGGATATCAGAAGAGACTGTGAAATTTGGTCTTGAATGCAGAGTAGCTGAAACAAATGGAAGAAATGATGAAATAAAAGAGCTGAACAGAAGATTCCAAAGGGTGGGTCAAGAAGACAAAGTAAAGTATTACAATGAAATGTGCAAAGACCTGAAGTTAGAAAACCAAAAAGCAAGAACTCATTCCACATTTCTCAAGCTGAAAGAACTGAAGAAAAAATTCAAGCTTCGACTTGCAATGTTGAAGGATTCTATGGGCAAAATATTGAACAAGGCAGGAAGCATTCAAAGAAGACAGAAGAAATACACAGAGTCACTGTACCAAAAGAATTGATGGACATTCAACCATTTCAGGAGGTAGCATATGATCAAGAACCTATGGTACGGAAGGAAGAAGTTCAAGCTGCATTGAAGGCCTTGGTGAAAAACAAGGTTCTAGAGATTGATGGATTACCAGTTGAGCTGTTTCAACAAAAGGATGCGATACTGGAAGTGCTCACTCGTCTATGCCAAGAAATTTGGAAGACAGCTACCTGACCAACCAACTGGAAGAGATCTATATTTGTGCCTATTCCAAAGAAAGGTGAGCAAGAGGCCCATTGTGGCACTTTGTTTACTGTGAAGTGAGTCCCTTGGTCTGAAGCGATGCTGTGTGGGATACCATGATGGTGGATAAGGCATTCTGTAAGTCCATGGATGGTAGTTTTGGCAGAAGCATTGCATTCAGGGAAGGTAAATCCATATCCAGTGTATGTGTCTATTCCAGTAAGAACAAAACTTTGCCCTTTCCATGTTGGAAGTGGTCCAATGTAATCAACTTGCTACCAGGTTGCTGGCTGATCACCTTGAGGGATGGTGCCATATTGGGGACTCAGTACTGGTCTTCGCTGCTGGCAGACTGGGCACTCAGCAATGACTGTAGCCAAATCAGCCTTAATGAGTGGAAGTCTGTGTTGTTGGGCCCATGCATAACCTCCATCCCTGCCACCAGGGCCACTTTGTTCATGAGCCCATTGAGCAATGATGGGAGTACCTGGGGAAAGAGGATGACTGGTTTCCACAGAACGCATCATCCTATCCACTTGATTGTTAAAATCCTCGTCTGCTGAGGTCACTCTTTGGTAAGCATTAACATAAGATGCAAATAACTTCACTTCTTTGGCCCATCAGAGAGGTCTATTCACATACCTCTTCCCCATACCTCCTTGTCTCCAATTTTCCAATCATGTTCCTTCCAAAGTCCCTGACCATCCAGCCAAACCATTGACCACAACCCATGAATCAGTATACAATCGCACATGGGGCCATTTCTCCTTCCAAGCAAAGTGAACAACTAGGTGCACTGCTCGAAGTTCTGCCCATTGGGAGGATTTTCCTTTACCACCATCCTTCAGGGAGATCCCAGAAAGGGGCTGTTGTGCTGCCGCTCCACTTTTGAGTGGTGCTTGCATATCACACAGAACCATCTGTAAACCAGGCACGAGTTTTCTCTTCCTCAGTCAAGTGGTCATAAGGAATTCCCCATAAAGCCATAGATGCAGACTGGGAGATGGAAGGTAATGTGACAGGAGTGGAGACCATGGGCATTTGGGCCACCTCCTCATGCAATTCACTTGTGCCTTCAGGTGCTGCTCAGGCCCAATCTCATATATACCACTTCTACTTAATGATGGAGTGCTGCTGTACATGTCCAACTTTGTGACTATGTCGGTCAGACAACACCTGCTTCATGATGGGCAGCTCAGACTGCACTGTGACTTGGTGGCCCATAGTTAAGTATTCAGTCTCTACTAAGGCCCAGTAACAAGCCAAAAACTGTTTCTCAAAAGGAGTAGTTATCTGCAGAGGATGGCAGAACTTTGCTTCAAAATCCTGAGGGTCTGCACTGTGATTCACCAATAGGGGACTGCCAAAGACTCCAAACAGCATCTCTATCAGCTACTGACACTTCAAGCACCATTGGATCAGCCAGATCATATGGCCCAAGTGACAGAGAAGCTTGTGTGGCAGCCTGATCCAGTTGCAGAGCCTTCTCTTGTTCTGGTCCCCACTCAAAACTAGCAGCTTTTCGAGTCACTTGATAAATAGGACGGAGTAGCACACCCAAATGAAGAATATGTTGCGTCCAAAATCCAAAGAGGCCCACTAGGCATTGTGCCTCCTTTTCAGTTGTGGGAAGAGCAAGATGCAATAACATATCCTTCACTTTAGAGGGAATACCTCCACATGCCCCACACCACTGGACCTCTAGAAATTTCACCGAGGTGGAATGCGCCTGAATTTTTGTGAGATTAATTTCCTACCCTCTAGCATGAAAATGTTTTACCAATAAGTCCAGAGTCATTGACACTTCTTCCTTACTAGGTCCAATCAGCATAATGTCATCAGTGTAATGGACCAATGTGATGTCTTGTGGAAGGGAAAGGCGACCAAAGTCCCTGCGGACTAAATTATGGCCTAGGGCTGGAGAGTTGACGTAGTGTTGAGGTAGGGAACTGAAGGTTTATTGCTGTCCTTGCCAGCTAAAGGCAAACTGCTTCTGATGATTCTTTGAAACAGGAATACAGAAAAAGGCATTATCCGGATCCATAACTGCATACCAGGAGCCAGGAGATGTATTAATTTGCTCAAGCAATGAAACTACATCTGGAACAGCAGCTGCAATTGGAGTCACCACCTGGTCAAGTTTTTGATAATCCACTGTCATTCTCCAAGACCCATCTGTTTTTTGCACAGGCCAAATAGGCGAGTTGAATGAGGATGTGGTGGGAAACACCACCCCTGCATCCTTCAAGTCCTTGATGGTGGCAGTAATCTCTGCAATCCCTCCAGGAATGTGGTATTGCTTTTGGTTTACTATTTTCCTAGGTAGGGGCAGTTCTAATGGCCTCCACTTGGCTTTTCCTACTGTAATAGTCCTTACTCCATTTGTCAGGGATCCAGTGTGGTGTTCTGCCAGTTGCTGAGTGTATCTATTACAATTATGCATTCTGGAACTGGGGAAATCACTGCAGGATGAGTTCGGGGACCCACTGGACCTACTGTGAGATGGACGTGAGCTAAGACTCCATTAATAACCTGACCTCCATATGCCCCCACTCTGACTGGTGGGCCACAGTGACATTTTGGGTCTCTTGGAATTAGTGGCAGGTCAGAGCCAGTATTCAGTAATCCCCAAAAAGTCTGATTATTTCCTTTTCCCCAGTGAACAGTCACTCTCGTAAAAGGTTGTAGATCCCTTTGGGGAAGGCTTGAGAAAGATTAACAGTATAAGTTTTGGAGAGTGTTTTGGAGTCCTTCCTCAAGGGGACACAGCCTCCCCTTCATTCAAGGGGTTGTGAGTCTTTAAACTTGCTCAAGTTTGGGAATTTATTGAGGGGCTGTGGCTTTCTAGTCTGGTGATTCAAGTTAGACCACTGTTTGCTTGACCAAGAATTCATCCACTTGTACAAATCCAGTAAAGGTTTAGTAGATTTCCTATCTATTTCACTCCTAGGGACACCATGACTAAGTAGCCAACACCATAAGTCCATACAAGTCAGACTATTCTGATTACTCTTTTGACTCCGCTGTCCATTACAATAAACATGCTCACCTTGTCTTTGTTGATTGCGTGCTGCTACTTGGCCCCTACCACCACAAGGTCCAGTCAACCCCAGTGTAGTTAGGTGTCTTAATTTAGTTAGGAAAGTTTTCACTGTCAAATCTGACTTACATAAAGTAGCAATCACAGTAGTCTTCAAGGATGCTGGGGCTCCCTTCACAGATTTGTTTCTCACAGTTGTGGGAGAAGCTGTGTCCTCTGGGCACTCCATGTATGGGTCTGTGGGTCTAACCTGATAAACCCACTCTAGCATGTCAATTTCCCTAAGCCTTTGGATACCTTATTCTACAGTATACCAGAACAGATTAGGCAGATCTGGTATTTCAGCTTGATTTAGTGCAGGCCACCATGTAATCCATGCTTCAGTGACCCAATGAAATAAGCTATTAGAACCTTTCCTAACTTCTCGAGCTGAAACATTGAATGAAAAATCTGTGCTTACTGGACCCATATCAATAAACGCAGGCCGATCCATCTTTATGTTCCTTCACCATTATCCCATACCCTTAATAGCCATTCCCACACATATTCCCCAGGTTTCTGTTTGTACATATCAGGAAGTTCTTTTGGAGTGTAGCATACCTCCTCCTGGGTCACACTTTGTACTTCACCTTTTGGGACTCACTGGGACTTAAGTCTAGTTATAGGTCTAGAAGTCAAATTTGGTGGGGAAGTGTTTTGAGAACATCCAGCATTGTCCTATAAAACATCTGCCTCAGTTGATGCCCCAGACAATGACTCAAAGTTTCTTTAGATGCAGCTGGGTTAATCTCATTAAATGGGAGTGGAGAGGCTAATAGTTTTGCCGGGGAGGGTGGTTTAGCAGACAAACATGGAGCAATCTCATCAGATGTGAGTGAGAGGGCTGGTTCTGTTGGCGGGAGTGATTCAACAGAATTTAGGGGCTCAGTGTCTCCAGCTTCCTGATTATCTGCCCATATATCCCCATCCCAATTTTCAGAATCCCATTTTTTCCCAATCAATGTCCTCACTTTAACTTCAGACACCTCTCGAGGTTGACGATTGAGTTGGCATTGTAATTCAGCCACTCTTACGATAAAACTCTGGGTTTGGTTTTCGGCAATATCAGCTGTGTTACTACAGGAAGTAAGGCTTTCTTTCAAAGCACAAGTGGAAACTTTGAGGTTATTTATGTGGCACTTGAGCTTTGACCCTAAAGCCCTGAGCTCATCTCTTTCTTTTATGAGTTTGTCTAGCAAAAAGTAGGACCAGGCAATCAGCTTCCTTATACTTCTCACTATGACAAAATTGTAGCAAGTATCACACATATGTTCACCCAGAGCCTTGCCTTTCACCAATACCTGATCTATTGGTGGTGATATTTTGCGTATTTGTATTGCCACTTCGTGCCATGGATTAGCAGTGCCCTCTTTAATGCTGGAAGCAGAGTCATCAACATCTTTAAGACTAACCAGACTTGAGAACCAATTTAGAAAACTCATCCTTACAGTTTTGTTTCTCTAGGACCACTCTCGGTACCAAATGTCTTAGGCTGGGTTCTCTAGAGAAGCAAAACCAGTATAAATACATATATAGAGAGATTTATATCAAGGAAACAGCTTAGGTGGTTGTAGAGACTGGAATGTCCCAAGTCTGTGGGTTAGGCTGGAAGCTTCTCCTGATTCAAGTAGCCTGCAGGGGCTGGCAAACCCAAAATCGACAGGTTAGAGAGCAGGGATCTTGCTCACAGGCTATGAAGATGAACAAGTCCCAAGATCAGCAGGCAAGACCACAGGTAAGCTGCTAGCTCATGTCCCAAGAACTAGAGGTCAGATGAACAGGAGCCGGCTGCAGGATCCAGAGTGAGCAAAAGCCCACAAGCCTTGCTAGAATGTCCACTTATATTTGATGCAGGCTATATGCCCAAGGAAACTTACTTTCAACTGATTGGCTACTCATAGCAGATCCCAGCATGGGGGTGATCATAACATCATACAAATGCCAAACCACTGAGAATCATTGCCCAGTCATGTTGATACACAATCTTAACCATCACAATGACAATTATAAATTTTTCTCTCTATGATATTTTCTAGTAGTATACAGGAAAGCCATTAATTTTACACATCAAAATTTTTGTAAACTTTTAACTTATTAATTTATCTTTAATATTATTAATTTTAAATTTATTCTCTTGATTTTTCTAGGTACATAATGATATATGACAATAATCATACTTATGTCCTATTCTTTAACATATTTATCTTCTTTTTATTTTTCTTTTCTAATTGTATTGGCCAGTATTTCTAGGTCAATGCTTAATAATAGTGGTTATGGTGGGCATCACTGTAATGTCTCTCACTTTAAAAGGAGTACTTCTGGGGGTCTCCCAGCTATTAATTTATGAGCAAGGTAAGGAACCAGGGCCAGATGTGTTGAATCAAGAATTGGGGGTTGGGTCAGATTCAGGACAAGATTTCCAAACTAGAGAACTAGGGTTGGAACTTAAACATTTGAATGGGACATGTCATTACACTGAAAATCAGGGCAAGCTGTGGGTTAAAAGTAATCAGGCAAGCTAAAATTGGGGCATAATGGATAGGAGGGAAAGGATGAGGGAGAGGGATGGCCCATGTGAAGGTTCAAGGAAAGGTGGGGAGGATGAACAAAGCAAATTAGATGCCAAAGAAGACCTAAACCCCAGAAGTTTATAAAATTTCTCTTTGGCAGGAACAAATCCTAGTGTGATCAATACAGGCAATGAAGTTAGGATCAGGTAATTATTATTTCAGTGTTAAAAATGATAACAGTTACCATTTATTGATCTCTTAATATGTCACAGGAGGTCCTGGGGTGACACAAATGGTTTGTGCTTGCCTGCTAAACTAAAGGTTGGAGGTTCAAACTCACCCAGTGGCACCATGGAAGAAAGGTCTGGAAATCTGCTTCCACAAAGATTACAGCCAAGAAAACCCTATGGAGCACAATTCTACTCTGTAACACACGGGGTTGCCATATATCCGAATTGACTCGATGGTAGCGGGTTTGGTTTGGTTTAGAATATGTAACAGAATGTGAAAGGTGCTTTACAATTCTTATCTCACAGAGAAGAAAGTTAAACAACTAGCTCAGAATTATGAGCTGGTGAGTAACACAACTGGATTCAAGCCCAGATGTTTGATTCCAGAGCTGGGCATATTATTAATCATTGCATCATGCTGCTTCACCTACTCACCTGTAACCAATAGATCATTAGAAATAACCTTGGTTGTCTGGGGTCTTTGAGATTGCAAATCAAGGGCCTTAATACCGTTTTTTTTTTTTTTTTTTTTTTTTTTAAAGTAACATTAGATTAGATCGCTCATTCTTAAGCCTGGCTACTAATTAGAATAGCTTGGGAGCTTATCAAAATTCCATAGGCTGGGTTTCACCCCAGAACAATTTTGAGCCCCATGATTTTGTAGGTTCTGTTCTAATGGATATATGGGAAATACCTTTATAACACATTGCTTATAAAAGACTGGATCTGCTGCCACACATGACAGATGTCATTGTTCTTGTTAGGTCCTCAGAACTCTCCTAGATGCATACTGTGAAGAGCCTGGGTGAGGAATGGTCGGTATTAAAGGCCTACGCCACGTTTGTTGGAAAGGCCAGACAGTTCATGGAATTTCACACCAAATTCATCAGAATCAGACTTTTAATAATACACAAAACTTCAAAATCAGAAAGAATACACAGCGATCTATCTACCTTAGTTGTCACTCTTAGTTGTTGGGAGATATCCCCTCTCCCCAGAATCTAGATTAAGTTACTCCTAGAAAGGATCACAAAAATCAAAGTTTGCTATTGTTTGAACTGTGTTCCCCGAAAAGATATGTTGAAGTCCTAACCCCTGTACCTATGAACTTGACCTTGTTTAGAAATAGGGTCTTTGAAGATGTCAACATGAGGTCATACTGGAATAGAGTGGGGTCCTAATCCTATATGACTAGTGTCCTTATAAAAGAGAAGAGACTCAGAGACAGAGACACAGAGAGAAGATGGCTATATGACAATGGAGTTATGGTGTAGCCTCAAGCCAAGGAAACCGAGAGACAAGAAAAGATCTTCCCCTAGAGCCATTGGAGAGAATTCAGTCCTGTGGACACCCTGAATTTGGACTAGTAGCCTCCAGAAGGGTGAGAGGATACATTTCTGTTCTTATAAGCCACCCAGTTTGTGGTACTTTGGTTCAACAGCCCTAGGAGACTGATGCAAGCTTCGATAAATGAATCACGAACAAGAAAGCCTCTTCTTACCAGCTGTACTTCAAATTATTCTTCTATTTAAAGGAAGGAGAAAGAAAGCTTGACTTTTGCTTTTTTAAAAAGTTCATTTCAATGGAAGAAGATATTTATTTACTGTAGGATCAAGGAGAAACAAAACAAACAAATTAAAAAAAAAGAAAAAAAACAACCTATGAGATAGACATTGTCTCCCAAGATGAGAGCTGAAGCAGGAATTCTCTGAGCTCAAAAGAGACCAGTGAGAATTTACTGAGTTCACATTCCAACAGGTGCCTTCATTGTATTTAAATTCATGCTTACCAGCGTGGAGAGTGTAGTCCTCTGTCAGGAAGAACATTGTTAATGTTCTGGTTTACCTCTATTCTCTCAATTACGGTGAACAAGTCTAAAAAGGCTTCCATCTTATGGTTCAATGTAAACCAGCTTTGTCCTTCTAAGGCAGTGGCCAAGTGGGAGATTCCTGGCTTAGGTCTTGAACATCTGTTGGCTTTGAATCTGATGGCATGTAATTACAGCAGGGGTAGTGGGCAATTGGGGATTGAAGGGATGTTGTTTAATCTTCTGCCATATGTTCGCATTTAAGCTCTCTTCTGTCTTCCTCACCCCACACCCACGCTCATGGGAGCCATCTCGTTACTCTATGGAGATTGAGTTCTTCCTAGAATTAGGCTTTCCAGAATCAGTTGTCTGCATTTTAGTGGCTTAGCATTTAAAAACAGATGTCCACTGCCTTTTAAGGAGTCCTAGTGGCGCAGTGGACGGGTTAAGTGCTCAGCTGCTAACCGAAATGTCGATGGTTTGAATCCCCCAGCTGCTCCACAGAAGAAAGATGTGGCAATCTGCTTCCTGGAAGATTACAGCCTTGGAAACCCTATGAGGCAGTTCTACCTGTCCTATAGAGTTGCTATGAATCAGAATTGACTCAATAGCAAGGGTTTTTTTTTTTTTTTTTTTTTTACTACCTTTTGGTATTCAAATCGTTTCTATTTACCCTTTTCACTATCTCTTGTATTCTCATGCCTTGCCTGGAAGTTTGTTAATCTAATCTGTATAATTGTGATCCAGACAGTGAAGAGTCTTATAATTCATTAAGCCTCACTGGAAAACACCAGATCTTCCTTCATTTCCGGACGGCTATACCATACCCAGGGGAGGATTAACCAGTAAGCAAAGTACGCTCAGGCTTACTTATGTTTACTTACTTATCTGTAGTGTGCAATATCACACGGATTTCACCATATCTTTGATGTGTTTGAGTCCATTGTTGTGGGTATTGTGTCAGTTCATCTCATTGAAAGTTTCCCTTGTTTGGCTGACCCTCTTCTTTGCCAAACATGATGCCCTTTTCTAGCTACTGGTCTTTCTTAATGACATCTCTTAATGAAGTCTCGCCATCTTTGCTTCTGAGGAGCATTCCTGTTGTATTTCTTCTAAGACTGATTTGTTTGTTCATCTGGCAGTCCATGGTATATTCCATATTCTTCACCAACACCACAATTTAAGCACATCCATTCTTCTTCTGTCTTCTTTTTTTTTCTTGTCCAACTTTGGCCTGACTTGGGTCAGGTGCACCTTAGTCATCAAAGCGACATCTTTGCTTTTTAGCACTTTAAAGGGGCATTTTGCAGCAGATTTGCCCAATGCAGTATGTTCGTCATTTGATTTCTTGACTGCAGTTTCCATGGGCATTGATTTTCAATCCAGACAGAATGAAATCCTTAACAACTTCAACTTTTTTTCCCGTTTATCATGATGTTGTTTACTGGTTCGGTTGTGAAGATTTTCATTTTCTTTACATTTAGGTATAACTCATACTGAAGGCTCTAATCTTTTACCTTCACTGGTAAGTGCTTCAAGTCATCTTCATTTTCGGTAAGCAAGGTTTGTCATCTGTGTTTCGGTTGTTAACGAATCTTTCTCCAATCCTGATGCTGCATTTTTCTTCATATAGTCCAGCTTCTCAGATTATTTGTTCAGCACACCATAGCGTAATTTCTATCCAGCATTTCAGGCTCTGCCACTGTTATCAAAAATGTTCTTACCTTGTGCCCTTGGGAATTTTTATTTTTGATTGTGGTAGTCTGAGTAATAACCCCTCAAAATGTCCACCTCTTGATCCCTAGAGCCTGTGGGTTTTACTGTATATGGCAAACACTTTGTAGGTGTGATTAAGTTAAGGATCTTGAGGTGAGGAGATTAACCTGGATTATCTGAGTAGGCCCTAAATGCAATCACAAGTGTCCTTATGATAGAGAGGCAGAGGGAAATTTGACCCAGAAGAGGAGAAGGTGAAGTGACCATAGAAACAGAGATGGGAGTGATGCTAATTTTGGATCACGAAGATATTTTCTTACATCTTTTGCAATTAGGGTTATAGATTTACCTTTAACATTTAGATTCTTTTTTTTTTTTTTTTTTTT
>NW_004444138.1:3964805-4003816 GCF_000243295.1 Trichechus manatus latirostris | reverse complement strand
ATCTCTTCATTTGATGTTCTAGGGTTTCAGGATTGTTGATTCTCTGTTTGGCTTAGTTTTTCGGATCTTTGTTGTGGAGGGACGGCGTGGTGTTTCTGCCTAGAGCGCCATCTTGCCCGTAAATCTCTTTGTTGTGGAGGGACGGCGTGGTGTTTCTGCCTAGAGCGCCATCTTGCCCTAACATTTAGATTCTTAATCTATCTGGAGCTTAAATTTTTATATGGTATAAGCTAGGAATACAGCTTTATTTTTAACTGTAATGATTTCATTTCTTCTATATCATCTTCTAAACAACTCTTTCTTCCCACATTACTTTCCAGTGCTGCCTTTATCATATATAAAAGTTGGTGTAAGACTATCTCTAAGCTTCTTCAATTGTTCCATTGGTCAATTTCTCCACATCTGTGCCAGAACCACGTGGCTTTTACTTCAAAGGTTTTGTTAAGTCACGTTCACCCTGATCCTGAGCTGTGTTCTTCATTTTCAAAATCATTTTACCTGTTTGTGAATATAGATCCTTCATTTTCTAAAATGTAGAATATATATTCTGTATGATCTTGAGTATATACCATGTGAATTTAGAGACCATCTCAAGAATAAATTTGAGGTGTTGAACACTAATGTCTGAAGACCAGAAGAGTTGTGGAATGACATCAAGGACATCATACATGAAGAAAGCAAGAGGTCATTAAAAACACAGGAAAGAAACAAAAAAACCAAAATAGATGTCAGAAGACTATGAAATTTGCTCTTGAACATTGAGTAGCTAAAGCAAAAGGAAGAAACGATGAAGTAAAAGAACTGAAAGAAAATTTCAAAGGGTGACTTGAGAAGACAAAGTAAAGTATTATAATGACATGTGCAAAGACCTGGAGATAGAAAACCAAAAGGGAAGAACACGCTTGGCATTTCTCAAGCTGAAAGAACTGAAGAAAACAAATTCAAGCCTTGAGTTGGAATAGTGAAGGATTCTATGAGGAAAATATTAAACGACACAGGAAACATCAAAAGAAGATGGAAGGAATACACAGAGTCATTATATCAAAAAGAACTGGTCAACATTCAACCATTTCAAGAGGTAGCATATGATCAGCAACCGATGGTACTGAAGGAAGGAGTCCAAGTTGTACTGAGGGCATTGGCAAAAAACAAGTCTCCAGGAATTGACAGAATATCAATTTAGATGTTTCAACAAACGGAGGCAGTGCTGGAAGTGCTCACTCGTCTATGCCAAGAAATTTGGAAGACAGCTACCTGGCCAGCCGACTAGAAGAGATTCATATTTATGCCTATTCCCAAGAAACAGTGATCCTACAGAATGTGGAAATTATCAAGCAATATCATTAATATCACATGCAAGTAAAATTTTGCTAAAGATCATTCAAAGGTGCCTGCAACAGTATATCGACAGGGAACTGCCAGAAATTCAGGCTGGATTCAGAAGAGGACGTAGAACCAGGGATATCATTGCTGACGTCAGATGGATCCTGGCTAAAAGCAGAGAATACCAGAAAAATGTTTATCTGTGTTTTATTGACTATGCAAAGGCATTCGACTGTGTGGATCATAACAAATTATGGATAACATTGCGAAGAATGGGAATTCCAGAACACTTAATTGTGCTCATGAGGCATCTGTACATAGATCAAGAGGCAGTTTTTGGAACAGGACAAGAGGGTACTGCGTGGTTTAAAGTCAGGAAAGGTGTGCGTCAGGGTTGTATCCTTTCACTATACCTATTCAATCTGTATGCTGAGCAAATAATCCTAGAAGCTGGACTATACGAAGAAGAACGGGGCATCAAGACTGGAGGACTCATTAACAGCCTGCGTTATGCAGATGACACAACCATGCTTGCTGTAAGTGAAGAGGACTTGAAGACTTAACTGATGAAGATCAAAGACCACAGCCTTCAGTATGGATCAAACCTCAACATAAAGAAAACAAAAATCCTTACAACTGGACGAATAAGAGGCATCATGATAAACGGAGAAGAGATTGAAGTTGTCAAGGATTTCATTTTACTTGGATCCACAACCAGCACCCATGGAAGCAGCAGTCAAGAAATCAAAAGATGCATTGCATTAAGCAAATCTTCTGCAAAAGACCTCTTTAAAGTGTTGAAAAGCAAAGATGTCACCTTGAAGACTAAGATGAACCTGACCCAAGCCATAGTATTTTCAATGGCATCATATGCATGCGAAAGCTGGACAATGAATAAGGAAGACTGAAGAAGAATTGACACCTTTGAATTGTGTTGTTGGCGAAGAATATTGAATATACCATAGACTGCCAAAAGAACAAACAAATCTGTCTTGGAAGAAGTACAACCAGAATGCGCCTTAGAAGCAAGGATGGTGAGACTACATCTTACATACTTTGGACAAGTTATCAGGAGGGATCAGTCCCTGGAGAAGGACATCATGGTTGGTAAAGTAAAGGGTCGGTGAAAAAGAGGAATACCCTCAACGAGATGGATTGACACAGTGGCTGCCACAATGGGCTCAAACATAACAACAATTGTGGGGATGGCGTAGAACTGCGCAGTGTTTCGTTCTGTAGTACATAGGGTCGCTATGAGTCGGAACTGACTCGAAGGCACATAACAACAGCAATGTATAATATATATACTATATGTTTTATATGTATGCTATACACTATAAACACAAGGAGCTCTGGTGGCACAGTGGTTAAAAGCATTCAGCTTCTAACTGAAATGTCGGCAGTTCTAATCCACTATCCACTCTGTGGGAGAAAGATAAGGCAATCTTCTTCCATAACGATTTACAGCCTTGGAAACCTTATGAGGCAGTTCTACTCTGTCCTACAGGGTCGCTATGAGTCAGAATCAACTCAATGGCAGTGAGAGTGGGATGTATATATACTACCATAGAATATACACTCTAAAATTTTAGAAAATTTCTTACAATTTTCTAAACATTTATTTAGAATAATAATTCTGAATTTTAGAATTACTAAGTTGAGTTTATAAAAATGCAATTGAGTAGATCAGAATCACAGTGAATATGTAGGTTAATTTAACAATAATTATTATCTCTACTATATTAAGTCACCCATCCAGGAACATGGTAACTATCACCATGTTTTCAGATTTGTAATATCCACTAATCATTAACGAATTTCCATAAAGATATCATGTATCCACTTAGTTTAATTTTTTCTTTGAAGTATAGGCATTAGTTGTAACAATATGGGGAGGCATTACTTCTGAGGCACTTTCTTACAGATTTATCACAAAGATCTGTGGAAATGTGCCCTTCTCAGCCAGAGTCACTGTATGTTATGGATTGAATTGTGTCCCCCCCAAAAATATGGGTTGTAAATCCTAACTGCTGTACCTGTGGTTATAATCCCATTTGGGAATGGGTTTTCTTTGTTATGCTAATGAGACCGTATCAGTGTAGGTTGTGTTTTAAGTCAATCACTTTGAGATATAAAAAGAGCAGACTAGGCATAGAAAAGCAAGCAGAGACAGAGGAAGACAGATGCCACACCACATGAAGATCGCCAAGGAACCAAGGATCGAGGAGCTTCCCCAGAATCAACAGAGAAAGTCCTTCCCTAGAGCTGGCACCCTGAATTCGGACTTGTAACCTCCTGGACTGTGAGACTATAAATTTCTGTTTCTTAAAGCCACCCACTTGTGGTATTTCTGTTAAAGCAGCACTAGATAACTAAGACACCGTGCTCCGCTTCCACTGTCAACCTAGCTCCCAGAAAATGTGAAGAGCTCCAATCAATTAAAATAAATTAACTGCACCCTGGGGATATGATTTAAGACATGAACTCTGCCTGAGTAGAAGAATTTCAGCCTGTTTCTAGCCCAATAAGCCTTCAACATCATTTACACACCAGGGAGCTGTGGAACCTTTGTTCTGCTTATTAAAATAACATGCATTAAGAAATGAAGAAGCTGATAATGAGCTCTCTTTTGGTTAAAGGCTCAGGGCTCCTCAAACCTCCACCAACAGAATTTTTACAACAGAGGAAAGACAGCTTATACCACTAATATGTCTAAGAACCCAGCCTAGAATGGTCTGAAGTAGTATAAATTTTGTATTGAAGTCTTGTGTTTTAATATTCAAGTGTCATTCAAAACTTTGATTTTCTGCAAAATATATTGATTAAATATTTTTCTAGATATAGTGTGAAGTAAAATAGATTGTGTAGGAGAATGTACTGCATTTAACCTGTGGCTTTGTGTACCCTTAATCCAATTGCCCGGGGCCCAGTTTGAGGGAAAAAATGGCATAATTAATTTTTATTATAGTTTCCTTTGAGATGGACTTGTAGTTTAGATTTTTAAGAAGTATAGTTCAAGGATCCCTGAGACTGCCCTTAGGTTTAATAATTCACTGAAGGACTCACAGAACTCAGAAAAGCTGTTATAGTAATAGTTATGGTTTATTACAGTCAAAGGATAGAGATTAAAATCAGCAAAGGGAAGAGGTACATAGGTCAGAGTCCAGGAGAGACCAGGTGTGAGCTTCCAGTTGTCCTCTCCTAGCGGAGTTGTGTGGATTGTGCTCACTTCTCCCAACAGTGATATGTGGCAACACATACGTAGTATTGCCAACCAAGGAAACTCACCTGAGCCTTGGTATCCAGGGTTATACAGAGTTCAGTCACATAGGCATGACTGACCATCTGTCCATGTGGTTGACCTTAGTCTACAATCCTTCTAGAGGTTAAACTGATACTGCATGGCCCAGGGCCCCCACCATAAATCCCATTGTTAGTGTAAACTATCTGGCATGATCCAAGACCCTCAGGTAAACAAAGATACTCTTAATAGGCAGGATATTCCAAGGGCTTAGACGTGACCTCCTGGAGTTAGTCAAGGGCCAAATCTTTAATAAGTAGGGCATAGACACTCCTAACTTGCTAAGTTAATCCTTTACTGTACAAGAAGATAGCTCTGCAACCCAGTGGTCCTGTATCCTTCTTTGGCCTTCCCACAAATTAATGGTTTCTTTATGGAAAATAAAGACTAGGAAGAGGTTAATATGGGCCAGAGAAAAGAAGAAAGGGGCATTAGTAATGCTGGGTTGTGTAGGGTGGACTGGCAGCTAATGGGAAGCCAGGAACACTGTCTAGAGGTAAAGTGATGGCTTTGAAGAAAATTCTAAGAAAGAAAGTGCACTGGTCATACCGTGATGATAACACAAGAATTAGAATGGTAACTGAGAAGAATTGCTCTGTTGGGGAATCCCTGGGTGGAAGAGATGGTTGAGTGCTCGACTGCTAGCCAAAAGGTTGGTGGTTTGAACCCACCTGACACGTCAGAAAACAGATCTGGCGATCTGCTTCCAAAATGTTACAGCCTTGAAAATCCTATGGAGTAGTTCTACTCTGCACACATGAGCCTCCCGTGAGATGGAACTGACTTAATGGCAACTACAGCAACAACGAGCTCTGTGGGGACCAGGGCCTTGGTGGTGGACAGGACTTGGAGCCAAGATAGCAATTTGCAGGGAAGGAGGCTGGGAGCAAAATAGAGTTCGGGGCATAGACAATATCCATTTGAAGTGGGTCTGGTTATCCAGGGACCAATCACTCGAAAAGTACAGCAATGTCACTATATTCACAAATTCTTAGTGGAAGTCCATTTGGAGCAAAGCGCAGACCAGACACTTCTAATAGGGTGATTAAGAGGCATTTATTACTTACAGAATAAACAGGACAGGGATGAGTAGACCAGCACACATCATCATCAGCCTAGGTTCCCCGAAGTTAGACTCCTGTCCACAGGGTTAGATTGTATCTGAGCATGCCTCAGTGCGCGTCTTGGGAGGAGAATGCCTAAATTCCTGTTTCCCAGGATTAAATACTAATCAGACAGCCATGTCTACATGCCAAATAGCATGCACAGAGAACAGGTAGGGGAAGGGGCAATAAAAGGGGGGTAATAGGAGGTGAAAGACAGTCATGAAAGTGGAAAGCCCTCTGTAGGCAATGGACATCATTTATTGCCCGTGTTCAGAGTGGGCTGGGATTACTGGTGCCAGAGAACAGCCCCTCTTCCTTTACCCCTCTAAGATAGCTGAACAGAGTTCTGGGTTTCATCAGAGGGTAATCATCTCCCCCAAAACCACATACTTTACTTTATGTCCATTAATAGCTATTATGTTCATTAACAGCTAGGAAAATGATGAGTGGGCAATTACAACATAGCATACCTGTGCATCCGGCAAAGCCATCATGGTTGGTAGAGGGCCAGAGAAAACAAGGAAATCCTCAGTGAGATGGATTAACACGATAGTCAAAGCTAGAGACCCAAACATACCAATGATCATGATGATGGTGCAGGACCGGGCAATATTTCATTCTGTTACGCATGGGGTCGCCATGAGTGGAAGTTGACTTGACGACAACTAACAACACTGTTGCAGGCACAGGGTCAAGTGTTGGAAGATAAATTGACTTATGTTCGAGTCACTCCCCACTACCAAATCAAGGCTTCTCCACTTTCTTTTCACTAGATGCAGGAAAATTCTGGGTGTTTGGGATGGACTTGACCTATAGGGAGGGGAAATAGCCTTCAGCTTTTGCAAGTTGAAGGGTTAGGGTAAGAAAAGCAAGCAGGTAGGTCATTACAAGGAGGACAGGCTGAGTCAGCAGTGTTGGGGATGATTGGCATGTTGAGGACAAGGGGCTAGAAGTATTCAAATCATGGACCCCCTGACTTGACATATGGAATCTGTCTAGGGGGAGAAGTGGGGTTGGCTGCAAGTGACATTTTGAAACCCAAAACTGTTGGATTTGAAAACCAGCCAATTATTTTAGCAGAAAATGAGAGACCAGCTTCAAGTTTTCTTGTTTAGGACTTGTTTCTAAACAGTGGACTAATTACTGTCATCTATCTAGGATTTCCAGATGGTTTCTAAAATTTTCTGCTTCCTTCAAAATTTCTCAGCATTTTTACACTTGTCTCAAAGATTATCATACATTTTCTAATTGGATCATTGCATTTACAACAAACACTTCTGAAGGCCCACTCTGCTAACCACCAATGAATGAGATGCATAAACATGTCCAGGGCTATTGTAAGAAGGAGTATTATTGCTATTTTTCAATTATATTCACTGTTACATCAATATTACCAAATCGATTACTGACCTGATAAGTTGTTCATTGAATTCTGAGTAAAAGAGCAGCACATTTCTTAATTTTTCCATAAAATGAATATTTTAAGCTGACTTTAAAACACAAAATAGTAACAATAAAAAAACCAGTTGCCATCAAGTTGACCTTGACTCATGGTGACCCCATGTGTGTCAGAACAGAACTGTGCTCCACAGGGTTTTCAATGGCTGATTTTCTTTTTTGGAAGCAGATCACCAGGCCTTTCTTCTGAGGCACCTCTGGGTGGACTCCAACTTTTTAGTTAGCAGCCAAATGTGTTAACTCTTCATACCAGCCAAGGACTCCAGTAACAGTACACAAAAGAGTAACACTTTGTGCTTTATTATTCTATATAAGGACCATAGGTGTTTCTATTCTTTTGTCATTTATTATTGCATTGCTGTATCTTTCACCCAGAAGACATTCAATATGTGATTGACAAATTATATATATATATATATCCATAAAATATAGGGAAGACACTGGGTGGTGTGAACAGTTAACGCACTCAGCTGCTAACCGAAAGGTTAGTGATTCACATCTACCCAGAGGCACCTTGGAAGAAAGGCCTGGTGATCCACTTCCAAATAAATCAGCCATTGAAAACCCTGTGGAGCACAGTTCTACTCTGACACACATGGGGTTGCCAGGAGATGGGGTCCACTTGACAGCAACTGGTATAAGATATAGATCTATATGGCCATATGTCTTAGTCATCTAATGCTGCTATAACAGAAATATCGAAAGCGGATGGCTTTTAACAAGAGAGATTTGTTCTCTCACAGTCCAGTAGGCTACAAGTCGAAATTCAGGGCATCAGCTCCAGGAGAAGGCTTTCTCTCTCTCTGTCGGCTCTGGAGGAAAGTCCTTGTGATGCATCAATCTTCCCTTGGTCTGGGAGCATCTCAGCGCAGGAACCTCAGGTCCAAAGGACGTGCTGTGCTCCCGGCACTGCTTTCTTGGTGGTGTGAGGTTCCTATGTGTCTCTGCTTGCTTCTCTCTTTATATCTCAAAAGAGATTGGATTAAGACACTGTCTAATCTTGTAAACCTCATCAGTATAAGCTCATCACAATGATAGAACTTACAACACATAAGGAGATCCCATATAACCTCATCATAGTGCTAGAGTTTACAACACTTATTAAGGAAATCACATCAGATTACACAATCATACAATACTGGGAATCATGACCTAGTCAAGTTGCTACACACATTTTCTGGGGGACACAATTCAATCTGTGACATTGTCCCTGAAGAACTGAAAGATATAAAAAAAGGATGACTGGGTATAATTCTCAGGATCCTCTCTCACTCCCTTATGTCTTTGCATAAATGACACTTTAGACGTGAGGTGTTCCTGCCCGCGCTATTTGAAAATTAAAGCGGGTGTCCCCACTCCGATCAAGGACAATCTTTCCCTGTTATTCTCCTCCAAAGTATTTACGACCCCATTCTATGTTTACTATTTGTTTCTTGCCTATCCCCATGAGTTCAGGGACTTTGTATGTCTTGTTCTCTTCCTGAACCGTGCCTCCCAGAGAGAAAGGGCTGCAAAGATACTTGTTAAATGAATGAAAGACCAAAATGTTTTTGATATCAAAACACATCTGAGGAATCATTAAAAACTTCAAATTTGAGTACAATCATAGCTTTATATCTGTGTTAAATAGGCACCTCTCTATAGGTGGTGGAGCCCTGGTGGCACAGTGGTTAAGAGCTACGGCTGCTAACCAAAAGGTCGGCAGTTCGAATCCACCTTGGAAACTCTGTGGGGTAGTTCTCCTCTGTTCTATTGGGTCACTATGAGTTGGAATCGACTCAAGGCAATGGGTTTGGTTTTTTGGGCTTCTATAGGTGATATCTGTTGTTGCTGCCATTGAGTCAGCTCCAACTCAGGGCAACCTTATGTACAACAAAATGAAGAACTGCCCAGTCCTGCGCCATCTTCATAATCATTAGTATGTTTGAGATCATTGTTGTGGTTATTGTGTCAATCCATCTCATTGAGGGTCTTCCTCTATTTCGCTTACCCTCTACTCTACCAAACATGATGTCTTTCTCCAGTGATTGGTCTTTCCTGATGGTGTGTCCAAAGTAAACGAGTCAAAGCCTCTCCATTCTGGCTTCTAAGGAACATTCTGGTGGTATTTAGCTGGTGAAATTTGTTTAAACTCTGGGAAGGATCCCACTGGGTGGGCCTCTCCTGTTTACCTGGATGGAGTTGCCAACATCATTCACCCTACCCTAAGGACAGTGTGGAACGAAGATGGAAAGGGGAGTGCACCATGAAGAATGGGTCTTTCTTTCCAAGGATTGGTTTGCATTTAATTTCTAGCCACCTTGAGCAGGTGGCTGACCTGGTACCTGGGCGTAGAATGTCCCCAATAAGTGCTTCCTGAGTGAAGGAAACTCGTTAAGAATAGAGTTCTTCAATGCTCTCCAGAAACTTGGGTTTCATGACTGTCTTAGTCGTCTAGTGCTGCTGTAACAGAAATACCACAAATGGATAGCTTCAACAAAGAGAAATGTATTCTGTCACAGTCTAGTAGGTTACAAATCCAAATTCAGGGCGTCAGCTCCAGGAGAAGGCTTTCTCTGTCGGCTCTGGAGGAAGGTCTTTGTCATCAATCTTTCCTTGTTCTGGGAGCATCTCAGCACAGGAACCTCAGGTCCAAAGGACGTGCTCTGCGCCCAGCATTACTTTCTTGCTGGTTTGAGGTCCCCATGTCTCTCTGCTTGATTCTCTCTTTTATATCTCAAAAGAGATTGGCTTAAGACACTACCTAATCTTGTAGACCGCATCAGTATAACTGCCACTAATCCATCTTATTACATCACAGTGATAGGATTTACAATACATAGGGAAATCACATCAGATGATAAAATGGTGGAAAATTATACAATACTGGGAATCATGACCTAGTCAAGTTGATACATTTTTGGGGGGACATAATTCAATCCATGACAATGACTTAGATCTGAGGCTCATTTATACTTCATCAATTCTTCTAAATTCAATGCAGAAAACATGACTGTGAACTTGCTGTTACAGGAGATGCTTTTCTCTGTTGCTGTGAAATTCATGGAGGATCTGTAGCTCTTGGGAGTGAGACTTAAGTGGAACATGAATGCAACCACCAGTGTTTGAAATGGTGTTATGAATTGAATTGTGTCCCCCCAAAATATGCATTGTAAATCCTAAACCCTATACCTGTGCTTATAATTCCCTTTGGGGGTGAGTTTTCTTTGTTATGTCAATGAGACAGTATCAATGTAGGGTGTGTCTTAAGTCAATCTCTTTTGCGATATAAAAGAGATTAAAGCCAAGCGAGGAAGCAAGCGGAGGTGGGGGAAGATAGATGCCATGCCCCATGAAGATCACCAAGGAACCAAGGAAAAAGGACCTTCCCTAGAGCTGACGGAGAAAGAAAGCCTTCTTCTAGAGCCATAGCCCTGAATTTGAACTTCTAGCTTCCTGAACTGTGAGAAAATACATTTCTGTTTGTTGAAGTGGGTCTTGTGGTATTTCGGTGATAGCAGCACTAGACAACTAAAATAGGATTGTCCGGATTGGCTATGTTGATAAGTGCTAGATATGCAGTTTCAAGGCAGCCACATGAAGGCCTCTGTGCATTCTGGAAATGCTTGCTGCGTGACCTGTGTCTTCTAGTTAATAATTGTCTGCAGCCTGATTTGTACAGATGTTGCCAGCTGTAGAGTGGATGGTTGACAAACACGAGTTCCATGAAAATTGTGAATTTACCAGAACCTGCCAGATTTCTCATGATCCTTTATTTTCCCCTGGATTTTTTTTTTTTTAAGACAATACTTCCATCTTTCCTTTTTTAAATAAAGGAATTTCGTATTTTTGAGCTACCGGTTCAAACTTAGAGTTTAAAATATGAGCTGCAGTGAAGGAATAAACCGAGAGACGGCTTGATAGTTTATTTTTTCTCTTTGAAATGTTGTTAGCTGCTGTCTAGTTGCCCCAGACTTACGGTGACCCCATGTATGCAGAGGAAAACTGCTCCATAGAGTTTTCTTGGCTGTAATCTTTACAGAAGCAGATTGCCAGGACTTTCTTCTGTAGCACCGCCAGGTGGGTTTGAGTTGCCTGCCTTTGAGTTAACAACCAGTTGCAAACCCAGGCTCTTCCTTTGAAATGTGGATTTTTTTAAAAAAAAAAAAAAAAACGATGTGCAGTGCACACACACACAAATGTGCACACACATGCACGCACGCACGCACACACACACACACTCTAAGACCGGTCTCTGCTGATGTCCTAACCCACAGCTCCACCTTTTGCATAAGCAAGGGTAAACTAGGGCTCTTGGTTCAACCTCACCAGAGGCACAGCTGTCTGATTTGCTGTGGGATGTGGGGATTTATTGCAGGCCAGCAGCCCCTTTGCTGTCAATACTTTCACTTTTCCTACTTTTCATTTCTCTTTGATTTCTCTCCCTCCCTCCCTCTTTCTTTCCTTCCATTGAGCAGGAGTCAGAGGTAGTTAGTGACAAGGGGTAGGGGGATGAAGCTTGCCTTTTGTTCTGTAGCACAAAGCCCATTTCCCCTCCGCCCACTTTGGGATTTGGCCTCTTGGATTTTGACATTTCCATTGTTTGAATCAACTTCTTCAAAGGACTCTGTCTGTGGGCCTGCCCACGCCTCCTCACGTCTCCTTCCTCAACATGGTCAGAGTCTGTGTCCTTTTTTCAAATCTCCATAGCCCCCTGAACTGTTAAAATAACGGGATTGGGCATATATGGTTCTTAAAGGCCTTCATAGCTCCATTTTGGGGGATGCCATGCTATTTTACTCCCTGGAGAGAGTGAGGCAGAAGAAAGAGAGGAAGGGCAGAGAATAATGACAGAGGGAGCGAGACGGAGGACAGACGGACAGTTCCTGCCGCGTCCTTCCATCCTGCCCTGGCCCTGATATCCTTTCTTCCTCCTCATTTTCCCCACCTAGGGGCCATCCCTGGGGACCTGCTGTGACCCCCTCAGTGGTCCCCAGCATGTGGACCCTGGCCTACAGCGATGTAAGAAGGGTTTAAGTAGATCCGGAGCTATGCCCGAGACTCGTACGCAGAAGGTGCCCTTCAGTTCACCCCTTCTCTCTGGCGCCATATTCCTCAGAGACCATTTTTTCTTTCCGCATGTTATTTTCCACATAGCTTTCTAATCAATTATTTTTTGCACTCTGTCAGGCATTGGGGATATTTCCGGGCAGTAATGGGTATCCAAAATAAACCAGAGATTTAAATAAAATGTCTCTAAAAGAAATTGTTGTTGTCAGCTGCCGTCACTCTGGAAAGGACGTAAAACCACAAACCCAAACCCATCGCCTTAGAGTCCATTCCGGCTCATAGCGACCCTATAGGACAGAGTAGAACTGCCGTATAGGGTTTCCAAGGAGTGGCTGGTGGATTCCAATTGCTGATCTTTTGGTTGGTAGCTCTTACCCACCGCGCCACTACATCAGGTTGTAAGTGGCTGATTTGACTAGGCTGTTCCTCCTCAAGGCCAGCAGAGGGCGCCCGTGGACCAACCCTTGCAGACCCAGACCCCCTCCAATCACTGCCGAACTGAAGGAAGAAAACACAGTTAAGGGCAGGTGCTGAGAACAAGTCAGCATTTACCAAACAAAGCAGCGCGTTATAAAAGGAACGCGGGAGCCAGACAACAATTAGTTGTTTAAAGTAATTTTTCCACCAATTTTCATTGGTTAGAGGAATCATCAAGGAGGGAATTTAATTCTCCCCTCTCTCCCCCCAGAGTTCTTCCTTCTTTGTTCTGAGGCTTCTTGCCCCAGGGGGCAATTACCAGCATTTTGCGAGCATCTTAAACTGGACAAGCAATTCTCAGGCGTCCAGTGCCACCCAAGGCTGGGAGAGAGACCATGGTTTGTTGCCAGACTGCATGCAGAATTTGATTTGATTTAGAGTACGTAAAGAAATGGAGCATCGTTTGTACCTGGAATGGTGTGGAGTTATTCATATCTATGAAGACTGGGACTTGCCACTTCTAAATGTTTTCCATGACACCCCCACAGCCATGCATTGCATTATTTCGAGATGACAACGAAGAAAGCAGGGTCCCCAATTCCCCGGTTCGTAAAGTGGACCCAGCTAAGAAAAACGGAGGGACAGAGAACTTGCAGGAACAATTTGTGTGCATTGCACACCCATGCCTCATTGTTCAGGGGCACAAGTCCACTGCTGTCAAAATACCAAGAGTAAATAAACAAAGGATTTCTTTAGAAAATAAAACCCTGGCAATTACAGCCAGATAATACTTCAAGTCAGACAAAAATGGACTGAAATTGTTAACAGAGGGGGTAAAAAAGACAATTAGATTATTTTTAAACCTGATAAACTAGAATTAGTAGAGAAGAAAACTCAACTTAAAAAAAATAGATAAAAAACAAAACCCAAATGAAACCAGACAAAGCCAAACAAAAACCGTGATTCTTAACAAACCTTTCCTAGAAAACAATTCTTTATCTAACATTTGAAAAAGTACTTTCTCTCCTTGACCATTCACTGCTCTTTATCTGTGAACAATTTCAGGAATTAAAACAAAAACTCAAAAGCCAGCACAAAAAGCTCTCCCGACTTTCTTTTTATCATCCTTTTCTTGCACGACACTTTATTTTCCCAATCATCTTGCTTCGGCCATCGCAAAGGCACTGAATTTTGGGATTCTTTTTCTTCCTACTCTCTAGCTGAAAACTAAAATTCTCAATGCAGATTGCTGCCTTAATGCTGGCTTTCTTGGGTCCATGTAATGGGGTTGCTGACATTTCCCTGACCTCCCAGTAGAATAATTAGGTGCTCTCGTTACCAAGCAACAAAGTCAGGCCACACAGGAGCAGAGAGTTCTGCGTGAATGGCATTCGCCTCTGGAGGAGCTTCCCGGAGGAGCCACAGCTGCGAGGGGCCTCAGCCTTCCCGCCCTGAGACTAACACTCTCAGGCAGCCAGTATACCTCACCTGTCCCCAGACAGGGCACAGCCAGGACGCCCGTCTGTTTAAACCTGCTGTTCAGGCAGCGGACTGTGTGCAGAATTCAGTAAACACTTAACCTCCAAGCTACTCAACGTGCTTCACGGAGAGAAAATCCCACCTGTCCATCTTCCTCGTAGGAAGACCGAAATATGGGTGCAGGCGCTGGGTGGTTCCCGAATGACAGATTGTGTGATTGACACCCCCAAGTTCCCCAAAAGTAAAAACACACAGGGCAGTAGTGAGAGATTTTTTTTCTTTACCAAATTTTGTCTGGTAAAATCTGATAAATTATTATTATTTTTTATTGGGGCAAAATATATATAATGAGACTTGCCATTTTAACCATTTGTAAGTATAAAGTTCAATGACATTAAGTTCACCGTATTGTGCAACTATTACCACTATACATTTTCAAATGTTTTTATCCCCTAGACAGAAACTCAGTACCCTGTAAGCAATAGTTCCCCATTCCCATCCTCCCCACCCCGCAGCTCCTGGTAACCGCGAATAAACTTTGGTCCCTATGCCTTTGCCTGTTTTAACTATTTCATATAAGTGGGATCATCCAGTATTTGTCCTTTCGTGTCTGAATTTACTTTTGCTCAGTACCATGCTTTCAAGCTTTATTCGTCACGGCATGGATCAGAACTTCATTTCTTTTCAGGGCTGAGTAATATTCGAATGTATGGATATATCACATTTTGTTTACCCATTCATCTCTTGATGGACACTTACATTGTTTCCAGCTTTTGGCTATTGCAAATAGATAACTTCTTAATATAGGGTATCAAGAATACCCCAGAACTGAAAACAAGAACATTATACAAAGTTGGACATATAGTGCTTGTCTTAGTTACCCAGTGCTGCTATAACAGAAATACCACAAGTGGTATGCTTTAACAAACCGAGGGTGCTTCCCGTTGTGCTGGCACAGACCTTGTCTGTGTGGATGTGAGTGACCAAGGTGTACTCATACCTCCATGGGGGTGGTGGTGGGGAGACTGAAATGGGCTTAACCAGTAACCAGTTGCTGTCAATTCCAACCCATGGCAACCCCATGTGTGTCAGAGTAGAACTGTGCTCCATAGGGTTTTCAATAGCTGATTTTTTGGAAGCAGATCACCAGGCCTTTCTTCCGAGGCACCTCTCAGTGAAATAAAGTAGGCTTAACTCAGGAAAATCAGAGGCATGATAGTGGGCTGAACTCCAACATATTCTTTCCTTGTGTGTTTTGAAATGCCTTCACGGGGCTCAAAATCTCAATGCTACACCGTCAGAGCTAAGGTTTAGCATGCCAGATCTGAGTAGGTGACGCACTGGTTTATATCCATACTCACCAACATGGCTGATATGAAGTCCTTCCCTGACAATAGGTTCAGGAGGGGTGATGGAGAAGTTTCACATTGATCATTTTGACTAATGTCCACTCTACAACAGTAATAGGAAAGTCAAGTTAGTTTCTGTCTGCCGTCAACATGCACAGAACCACACCTCTCCCTAAAGACATGGGTTCTTCCAAAATGGTGGCTAAAGCGAATTTAGATATGTTGCATGTTGGAATGGCAGCGCGATAAATACTGGTCAAACCCTAAGCAACGTGTGGAGTGAAAGTAGATTTGAAAGAAGCACCTGGAATCCTGGGTTCTAGCCTCTGCTAGGAGTTCCTGGGTGGTGCAAAAGTTAGCATGCTTAGCTGCTAATTGAAAGGGTGAATGTTTGAGTCCACCCAGAGGTGCCTCAGAAGAAAAGCCTGGCAATCCACTTCCAAAAAAGCAGCTATTGAAAACCCTGTGGAGCACAGTTCTACTGTGACACACGTGGGGTCACCGTGAGTCATAGTTGACTCAATGGGCAACTGGTACAACTGGTATAGTCTCTGCTAGTCACCATACGACGGTAAGTGATCACAACAACTCTAAAATGTGCCTTATTTCTAAATTCAGACTAATTCTAACAACTTGTTCTTTTTGGATTATCCTACTTTTAACAAAGTCAGCCTTGTAGCTATGTTTTCCTCTATAGATTATGTAAAGTCTTTTTCCCAAAGACAATAGCATTCAGGGTGATATGAAGTCAAACTCTGCTCTGACCTGAACACTCATTTATTCACTCAACAAACATCTCTTGAAATACGAAGATGAAGTAGAAGACACTTTTCTGCCATCAAGAATCTCACAACCTAGTGGAGATGCCCATAGCCCAGGAACAAATTACAGCACGTATGTGTGTGTGTATAGAAAGGAGCAGGGTCAGAGTTAACAGCATCATCATTGGAGTAAACACATTTCTCCACGGATTCAGAGATGGCCTGGCTGTGCCAGTGTCAAAGACAAATAAGGTTTAAATTATGGGCAATTAGAAATTTTCCTTCTCCCCTCATCTGTGTTTGCTCATCTCTAATCTTATTTCTTATTCTCATGCCCATCATCTAGCCTGGAATCAACTTAGCAGAACACTGTCTGATAAATTAAGCCCACAAAGGCCTTGGCAGCTCCATCCCAAAATGTAGTCTTAAATCTGGGCAGCAGCCAACTTGGAGACCTGGTGATGGAGAAGCAGAGCCGGGAGCTGTGACCACCATCCCTAGAGCAACCTTTGAACCCATCTGGCAGGGAGGGAGGGCAGGCAGGAGACTTGGTGGAGCACAGAGAAACCCTGCGGATGTTTACAAACCCTTACCTTGCTTCTCCTGGCAACTTAATCCTTGAGTCTTAGGTAAGGAGGGCCCAGAGAGAGTCCAACCTTTTTGGTAAAGGCAGTCCCAGAAGTTAGTGAGTTACTCAAAACACCCAGTGCTAGAATCCAAGATTCCAGAAGCCTATGTGCATGTGAAAACTGGACAATGAAAAAGGAAGACAGAAGAAGAATCCACGCATTTGAATTGTGGGGTTGGTGAAGAATATTGAATATACTGTGGTTTGCCAGAAGAAGGAACACATCAGTCGTAGAAGAAATACAACCAGAATGTGCCTTAGAAGCTAGGATGGAGGGACTTCGTCTGACTTACTTTGGACATGTCATCAGGAAAGACCAATCCCTTGAAAAGGACATCATGTTTGACAAAGTAGAGGGCCAGAGTAAACGAGGGAAACCCTCAGTGAAATGGATTGACACAACAGCCACATGTATAGACTCCAACATACCAACGATCACGAAGGTGGTACAGGACTGGGCACTGCTTCACTCTGTTTTACGTAAGGTCACCATGAGTTGGAGCCAACTCAACAGCAACTAACAACACCAACAAATTTTCCTATTCTTTTCATTCTACCAAATTGATCAGGGCTGGACTATCTCCATAGTCCATGTATTTTTACCCCACCTCCTATTTCTGGACAGCTGAATAATTTGAATTGTGTAAAATGGTATTACAAAAAGGTGGGTGTTTTGAGCCTTTGGGGGGCTGGCTACCTACCAGACTTTTTAACTCCCAAGGAAATTGCTTGTTCTATGCAAAATATACTTTACCATTCACTTCTCAACACAGCCGTTTCTAGTCTGACACAGCTTCCTTTCAAATTTGACGTACAGTATGTAAATGTGCGCCCACAACCCAAACCCCCTTTCTAAAATTGAGACTGTTAATATTTTTCTTTGACGATCGTCATGTGATTTAGACAGAATTACTGTCAACTTTCTTGCTGCCTGGCAGGAGTTAACTGAGCTTTTTTTTTTGCATTTGTGGAAATAAAATACTGTGCTGGGGACCATTTCTAGAAATCCGTCTATATTTTAAAATCATTATCTTTAAACATTGGCATCAAAAGTCATTGACGGTGCAATATTCAAATCAAGTACTTGGAGCACAGGTTAAACATCCTCCCATTGTGTGTGAACTTAGCAAGTCCATCTATTTTAGTTCAGTGTCATTACTATGGTTTCTAAAGGAGTTACAGTGTAATTACCACGTAGTTTATTTCATGGTAACTATGTAATTAACTTGTCTCACTTCCCTAAATGGAAAATATTATAATTCTAATACAAAATGGTTGGATGCTACTTTTCTCAACCATATTTTAAAGTATATATATTTTTTAATTCCTTTCTTCATTTTCTCCCTTTTCCTCTTCAAATAACGCATCTGGTCTAGTTAATTATTTTTTGCTTTCTTAGACCAAAGAAAAGTAAGATCACTAAAATTTTATTGGGCAACCCAAAATTATCAAGAAATCATATGGGTTATAAAAAAAACAATGATGGTTAAATTACCCACAGAAATGTACAATGGTCCAGGGTCTTTAAAGAATCTGATAAGGTCTGTCTGAAATCATATAGTGAGCCCAGAAAAAAACTGATACATTTGTATTTACTTTTTGTGACGTTAGAATTAGATTTTGGTGGGAATTGGCTTAATTGGAAGCCCTCTGTGTTTTCTGTTGTGAAGGTAAAACAAACCAACCATTTGCCCTTGAGTTGATTCTGACTCATGGTGACCCCATGTGTGTTAGAATAGAACTGCTCCATAGGGTTTTCAGTGGATGCTTTTTTAGAAGTAGATACCCAGGCCTTTCTTCCAAGGCACCTCTAGGTGAACTTGAACCTCCAACCTTTTGATAAGCAGCCAAGGGTGTCAAGAATTTGTATCACCCAGGCACATTCTAGTAGGGAGACAGAAAGTAAACAAGTTGAGGAATAGACTTGTGTGTTCCAACTGCAGGCAATGATGCATTCTGCAAGAGGATAGGGAGAAGAGATGAGGAAAGAAAGGGCTGTGTTAGGTCAGGTCGTTCAGAAAGGCTGACATTTGAGCAGAGACATTGAACAAGTCAGAGGGTGAATCTGAACCAAAAGTGAGTGAGTGCAAAGCTCTGAGGCTTTGCTTGAGGAATGGTGTGGCTGAAGAGTGATGAGTTTGGGTAAAGTCACAGAAAATAAGACCAGGGACAGGCTGAGTTGGAGGATGTGGGGTCATGTGGGGCATCACAAGGAGCTTGGGTTTTTATTGTTGTTTGTTTGCTTGTTTTTTCTAGTGGTCTAGGAAGTCATGGGAAGGTTCTCTGCAGGGAAAAGACAAGATCTGAGGGTGTTTTTGTTTTGTTTTGTTTTAATTTCTTTGACTTCTGAGTCAAAACCAAACTATAGGAGGAGCAAGGGAGGAAGTCAATGTAGTATCTATATCATATCAGGGTGAAGGATGATGCTGGCTTGGATTTGGGGTGGTTGCTGTGGAAACTGGACAAACTGATTCACTTTTGGATAAGCACTGAATATAGAGCCAGTAGACATTGCTGCTGAGTTGGATCAATGAGGTCATCCATATATGAGAAAAGGCAAAGACAGTGCCTAGAATTTTGGCTTGAGCAACCAAAAGAATGGATTTGGTGCAGTGGGGAAGGCTTTGAAAGTAGCAGGGCTGGAGTGATGATCCAAGGTTCATCTTTGGCATGTTGAGTTTGAGATGTTTATTTGACATCCCAGAGGAGAAGTTGACTAGGTCGTTGGATATATGAGTCTAGAGTTAGGGAGGGAGTTTGAGCTGGTAATACAAATTCAGGAATCATTGGCATGCAGGAGACATTCAGAGTGATGAAACTGATCAAGCTCACCAAGAAAGTATGTGTAGGAAGAGAATGGGTCTGAGAACTGAGCCTGGGACACCTACTGTTTACAAGTTCACAAGAAGAGCAAGAGCAGGAGTTAGCAAATGAGGGTGAGAAGATGCAGATGGCGGGGGGTGGGGGTGGGTAGGAAGAAAACTAGGTAGTCAAGAAAGCCGGAGAAGGAAATGTTCAAACAGGAAGGGGCAATCGACCATGTCAAATGCACTGATAAGTAAGCAAAGATGAGAGAACTGCCCACTGGCCTTGGTAAGACAGAAGTCATCGTCATTCTTGGCAAGAGCATTGCAGAGAAGTGTTAGGGAATAAAAACTTTAATGAATGAGGCTCAATGGAATGGGAGGTGAGGATGTGGAGAGAGCCAACATAGACTGCTATTTTGGGGAGTACTACTTATTTGTGTCCCCCCAAAATATGAATTGCACTCTTGGCCCCTATACCTGTGGATGTGATCCTGTTTGGAAATAGGGTTTTCTTTATTATGTTAATAAGGTCATTCCCAAGTAAGGTGGGTCCTAAACCTAATCCCTTCTGAGTTATAAGAAGAACAGAAAAGACGCAAAGAGACATGGGGAAAGACATATGAAGACAGCCACATGTGGCAGGTACATCTACAAGCCTGGGAGCCTTGAGGATTGCTAGCAGCCACTAGAAGCTGACTAGACAAAGAAGGACCTCCCCCTAGAGCCACGCCCTTAATTCAGACATCTAGCTTCCTGAACCGTAAGAACATAAATTGCTGTTCTTTAAAGTCACCCACTTATGGTATTTTTGTTATGGCAGTCATAGGTAACTAAAGAGGAAATTTTTCTATAAAAAGGAGGAGAGATGAGGGGCATTTGGAGGCAAGCATGGGGTTAAGGGAATGTTCTTTTTTTTCGCTTTTTTTGTTGTAAAAGTGTAGATAATAAAATATTGGTGATTTCAACATTTTTCACATGTACTATTCAGTGAGCCAATTATATCAATCATGTTGTGTAACTATTACCAATATTCATTGCCAAATTTACCACCCTGGGAGTGTGGTGAAAACCCTGGTGGCGTAGTGGTAATAGCTACGGCTGCAGTTTGAATCCACTAGGTGCTCTTTGGAAACCCTATGGGGCAGTTCTGGTCTATCCTTTAGGGTCGCTATGAGTCAGAATCAACTCGACAGCAATGGGTTTTGTTGTTTTTCTGGGGGGGGGGGTGTTCTTAAGCAGGGATATTATAGCACGTTTATGGGTTAAGTGAGTGAGTCAGTGGAGGAGGAAGGCCAGATGACCTATGAGAGTGATCTGATGATTCTGGGGAAAGGTGAGGGACCTAGGGTCTAGAGGACGATTAGCAGGGACAGCGTTAACTGGAGGGAAGGCAGAGTACATGGTGCAGGCACAGAGCAGGAAGGGGATGAAGCTGGAGAAGAGAGCAGAAGAAATGTCAGAAAGGCAAAGTGTCTTGAGAGTCACCCAAAGTCAAAGAGAAAGGTAGCTGAGCCATCCTACAGCCTGGGTCTCCTGACTCCAGAGTAGTGCTCCCATTTCAAGTGTTCCCTACCTCTAAATTTGGCAGCCTCCCCCTTTCTGCTCCTTATTCCTACCTCTTCTTTCACATCTCTCAGCCAGTAGTACATTTTAAAAAATTTTAATTTTCTTTTGTGAAAATATACACAGCAACCCAAAAATACCCATTGCTGATGAGTTGATTTCAACTCATAGTGACTGCATAGGACAGAGTAGAACTTCCCCGTAGGATTTCCAAGGAGCAACTGGTGGATTCAAACTGCCAACCTTTTGGTTAACAGCTGAATGCTTAACCACTGTGCAACCAGGGCCCCATACACAGCAAACATATGCCATTTCAACAAATTCTACGTATACAATTCAGTGACATTGTTTACATTCTTCAAGTTGTGTAACCATTCTCACTATCCCTTTCCAAATTATTTCACCACCATAAATTTTTCCCAGAAGTGTGCTTTGAACCAAACAACAGTTTAGCTTAATTAGTAAAATATGTCAGTGTGATGGTTAAGATTGTCTGTCAACTTGACTGGGCCATGATTCTCAGTGTTTTGGCAGTCATATAGTGTTGTGATCACTTTCGGTTGAGATTTGATATGTGATCACCCCTATGATGGGATCTGCTGTGAGTAGCCCATCAGGTGAAAGGAGTTTCCTTGGGCATGTGGCCTGCATCCAATGTAAGTGGACATTCTGGCAAGGCTTCAGAGCTTTTAGATCAAGCCGGATCCTGCAGCTGGCTCCTGTTCGTCTGACCTCTGGTTCTTGGAACTTGAGCTAGCAACTTACGTGTGATCTCACCTGCCGATCTTGGGATTCGTTGGTCTTTGCAGCCTGTGAGCAAAAGCCCTGCTCTCTGACCTGCCAATCGGGTTCGCCAGCCCCTGCAGCTATGTTAGTCAGGAGAAGCCTCTATCCTGACCCACAGACTTGGGATATTCCAGCCTCCACAACAGCCTCTTGTTATAAATCTCTCTCTATATATACTTACACACTTTTCTGGTTTTGCTTCTCTAGCGAACCCAGCCTAAGACAGTCAGCCAGTAGTACTTTTAATTGTCCTTCCATTTCCAAGTGCCCTATACTCTGTCCTTGACAAACAGTACTTCATCCCTGGCCTTTGCCCTTATCTTTGTGGTCAGCAGGATAATGGCATCCAAGGACATTGATGTCCTAACCCCTAGAACCCTGTGAATATGTTACCCTATGTGGCAAAAGGGACTTTGCAGAGGCCTTGAAGTTAAGGATCTTGAGATGAGAAGATTACCCTGAATTATCCAGGTGGGCCCAACGTAATCACAAAAGTCCTTATAAAAGGGAGACATAAGGGTCAGAAAAGGAGATGTGACGATGAAGCAGAGGTTGGAGTCATGTGCTTTGAAGACGGTGGAAGGGACAACAAGCTGAGGAACGCAGGTGGCTTCTAGAAATTTGAAAAGGCAAGGAAATAGATTCTCCCTTGGCACTTCCAGAAGGAACAAAGCCCTGCTGACACCTTAATTTTAGTCCTGTAAGACTCGTTTTGGACTTCTGATCTGCAGAACTGTAAGATGATACATTTGTGTTGTTTTAAGCTGCTATTTTATGGTGATTTGTTACAGCAGCAATAGGAAGCTAATACACCTGAGCATTTACCAGGTCTGAGTACCATTCTTTTGTAGCCCTGTTCCCTGTGCATATGGTGCACTAATCTGTGCAAGGCATTGAGGCTACTGATGGTCATTCCTCTTTTGGAGATGAGGGCAGGCTGGTGAGAGAACACCTGTGAGCAGAAGGTGTCTTCAGCATCCATCATGTCAGAGGCCAGTCATGCTGCATGGAAAACACTCACAGAAAAATCATTCATTTCAGTAGCAATGTGGCCAGAACAGGGGTAGCAATGCTCCCCACTCTGTGGTCTGCCTTTAGCCTTAGTGGCCAAGATCACTACATTTCTGCCCCTTTCTACAAACAGAAGATCTGTAGGATCCATGGTGTTGGCTTAGGCTTCTGAGTAGGGTAGGTCAAAGGCCCTTAGAAGATGAATCTGGCTTTAACTTAGAGCATTCTTCTTTGTTTATAACCTTGGGACTTCTCCAAGGTGATCACAAGAAGGCTTCATTAGGTGGTTCTGTGCCACTGCTGCTGTTCTTAAACTAGCTTAAGCTGTTCATTGTCATTCTTCCCTAATGCTTTTGCTACTAAAATTGATGTGTTAATTTTCTCCATGTGCACCTTGGGATAATTTTGTGGTGGGCACAATTTTAGAAATCATAGATATATGTGTATTGTAATACTCAGAGAGAACATTGACTATCAGTGCTGTGGAGTCAAAGGAATGTTTCCCATAATACTCCAGGAGTGGGTGTTTCATTTTCGTTTCTGTGAACTATTTTCTTCCAATGTTCCTACACTTTGTGGTTAGGAACAGAGGAAAAGCATATCATTCCACTTTCCCTGTGAAGCTACAGACGTAAAGGGAGAAGTAAAATGTAGTCCAATCATAGCTCCACAGTCAGAAGGTCAGTCCATGGCGAGGCTTTGCTAAATATTATGAAATGAGACACCTTCACAGTCTCAACTGGAGATCCAACATGTTCCCATTATGTCCATACCTTATAACAAAGGAAACATACACTCTGAATGTAATATGGCGGAACCTGAGTGGTGTCTCTGGTGAGATAAGAGTTAGGTTTTCCAGCCCCCGTGGAGGCAGTGAAAGGATTATGGTCAGCTACATCTGTGTCCTTCACTTAGGTTGGCCTGGGGCAGGGTTAATGGCCAAAATATGATAGAAGTTATAGAGGATGGGACCTTTCAGAGGTGTGGTCTCTTTTGTCTGTGAGCACAGGAGGCCCAGAGGAGGGACCTCTGAGGCATGGCAATACTGGAAAGTGCCATCTGGCAGGAAGACCGAATGGGCTGCTCCAGCCCAGGCAAAGGAGTGGCCTCTTCAGAGAGCAATGGCTTCCATCAGTGGGGCAGCAGCTACAGAGCACTCTTTAGTGAAGCTGTTATTTAAACCACCTTCCACTCCCACCCCTAGGTGGGGAGTTGATCCCCTAGGATTTCCACTAGATCCCCTTATAGATTGAATTATATGTGTCGGACTCCAAATATGTGTTGGAGTCCCAAAGCCTATGTCTATGGATGTGATCCCAATTGAGAATAGGATTTTCTTTGTTATGTTAATGAGGCCCCACCACTGTGGGGTGTGTCCTAAACCTACTCACTTCTGAGTTATAAGAAGCAGCATAGACATAGGGACAAGCAAGCACAAAGTGGGGGAGTACGGGGGAAGGCAGGGGTAAGACAGATGCTAGTTGAAGATCGCCAAAGGGCTCCAGAAGCTGAAAGAGATGAAGCTCTTCCCTCAGAGCGGACAGAGAGAGAGCCTTCCCCTGGAGCCAGAACCCTGAATTCAGAATTTTGTCCTTCGGAACTGTGAGAATTTTCTCTTTTTTTTTTTTTACACAGCAACTTCTTTTGATTATTTAACAGCTTTGAACTAGGCCTTCAAAGGTGATTCTGATTTTTACATCATCTTTTCAGCAAACAAAAGAACTCAGCGTACTGTAGTGGTTTTTTTTTTTTTTAAATTGTGCTTTAGGTGGAATTTTACAGCTCAAGTTAATTTCTCATTCAAAAATGTACACACATATTGTTTTGTGACATTGGTGGCAATCCCCACAATGTGACAGCATGCTCCCCCTTTCCACCCGGGTTCCCTGTGTCCATCCATCCCGTTCCCGTCCCTTCCTGCCTTGTCGTCTTGCTTTTGAACAGGAGCTGCCCATTTGGTCTCATGTATTTGACTGAACTAAGAAACACATTCCTCACGTGTGTTATTTTTTGTTTTATAGGCCCGTCTAATCTTTGTCTGAAAAGTAGTCTTCAGGAATGGTTTCAGTTTTGGGTTGGCTGAGTGTTTGGGGGCCACAGTTTCAGGTGTGCCTCCAGTCTCTGTCAGACCAGTGAGTCTGGTCTTTTTCATGAGTTTGAATTCTGTTCTACATTTTTCTCTCACTCTCTCTGGGAGTCTCTGTTGTGATCCCTGTCAGAGCGGGCATCGATGGTAGCCAGGCACTATCTAGTTCTTCTGGTCTCCGACACCATCCACTTGTGGTGTATCTATTACAGGGGCTCAAGGTAACTAAGACAACCCCCATCCTGCTTTCCTGGATCTATTGTGTATATGTTACTCTCGCATTTGGCTTTGAGCTCCTTAAGAGTTGAGTCAGTGCTTTATTTGGCATCTCCAGTGTGCATTCCAATGCCTAGATCAGAGTTGACACTCAGTGAATGTTGAATGAATGAATGAGGAGGAGCCACTAAGGCAAATGTTGGCAAACTATGTCCCTTGAGTCAAAAGAGTGCTTTTGTCTATAAAGTTTTATTGGAACACAGCCACACTCATTCTCTTACATAGTGTCTATGACACTTTCCCATGCTACAATGGTAGAGTTGAGTAGTTGCGACTGTTTTGGCCCACGAAGCTTGAAATATATACTCTCTCGCCCTTCACAGAAAAAGTTTGCTGACTTCTGCTCTAAGGCAATTATATCATTTCTAAGCAATTATTTCTTAAAGCAAATTACAATGATGTATTGAGAATCTTTTGGAAATTTCTTAATTTATTACTTGGAATAATCAGAGACAACCTAAGCCGAATAAATCCAGGACTGAGAATTAGCATCAACTGTTACTTATTCAGGGCTACACTATCCTTACAGAGCCCTGGTGGCACAAACGGTTAAGTACTCTGCTGCTAACCAAAAGGTTGGTCGTTTGAACCCACCCAGTGACTCTGCGTGAGAAAGGCCTGGCAATCTACTTCTGTAAAGATTACAGCTAAGAAAACCCAATGGAACGGTTCTACTTTGTAACACGTGGGGTTACCATGAGTTGAAATTGACTCTGCAGCACACAACAACAACAATGAAGACTATCTTAGAACCTGGAGAGTTGCCGGCTTGGGGGCTTGGGAAGGCTCAGCTGAACTCATCTGATGCAGATGGTACTGAGAGTGGCTTTCTCATACCAGATTATCTCCTTGTAAACATGTGAGAGACTTCTGCACACCAAATACCCTATGAGTATTAAATTTATTGTTGTCAGGAGGGATCAGTCCCTGGAGAAGGACTTCACGCTTGGTAAAGTAAAGTGTAAGTGAAAAAGAGGAAGACCCTCAACGAGATGGATTGACACAGTGGCTGCAACAATGGGCTCAAGCGCAACAACAATTGTGAGCAGAGGGACGAGAGGAGGACTAGAGGAGGAGGGAATGCCAAGATTTTTTTTTTTTTTAACTACTAGAAGTCCCTAACCCTTTTTTCATTGACTTGATTCTGACTCATGGCAACCTACAGGACAGAGTAAAACTGCCCCATAGGGTTTCCAAGGAGCGGCTAGTGGATTTGAACTGCCGATCTTTTGGAGTCCCTAGGTGGTAAAAATGGAGCCCTGGTGGTGCAAACGATTAATGCTTTCAGCTGCTAACCAAAAGGATGGAGGTTTGAATCTACCCAGAGGCACCTTGAAAGAAAGGCCTGGCAATTTCTTCCAAAAACTCAGTCATTAATAACCCTATGGAGCACAGTTCTACTCTGACACACATGGCGTCACCCAATTTGGAGTTGACTTGATGGCAACTGGTTTGGTGAATGTGTACCATGGGCCTCCCTATTCGCAGGATCTTCTTACCAACCAGGCAAATGTGTCTGATCCTGTGATTCCCACCAGGTATGATTTTGCCCCTGAGGGGACAATGGCGTGTCTGGAAACATTCTTCATTGTCAAAACTGGGAGGGGGTTCTACCGGTATCTAGTGTGTAGAGGCCAGCGTTGCTGCTCAACATCCTACATGCCCACAACAGCTCGCCCATAACAAAGAATCGCTGGGCACTGTGTCAATGGTGCTGAGGTTGGGAACCTCTGATCTGATCCTTGGCACACCACATACTTTCTTTGACATTATGAAAGATGCTTGGCAAGAAGGTGGGCAGGGAACGATATGTGCTTGGCTGAGACCTAGCAAAAATGTTTGCCTAGAAGATTACAAAGTAATTAGACGGGGCATCTACATTCCGTTTGGGAAGAATAGGAAGAATTATCTTGTCATCACAGGGCAATTATCCCGTGAATATTTTGGCAGCACATTATGTTTTGCTGTGTAATTGCAATTAGCATGTAAGGGATCTAGTGCTTCTGGTGTGTGTCATCCTTGCTTTGAAAAATATATGACTTGTGTTAAGGTGGCAGCTACACAGGCGTGACATATGTCTAAAAGAAGATGTGACACGGGAGTCAGCAATATCATTAGCTTCTTACCCAGGCCCCAAGCTCTCACGTGGTTGTGTTCTTAGATTAATTTTAGTTAAGAATGTACAGGGAGGAGGGAGGGCTTGAAAAACAATAATAAATTATCCATTTTGAGAGTGATCATATGAATATGTGTTTTTTTCTGCCTCCTAGGAACACTTTCAGGCCCTACATTGCTTCTTTTGAAAGGTTAGCATGTTCTTAATAGCAGAGAATATTCTCTCTCTTAGAAGAGTATCTCAAATACAACTATCTTATACCTTTAAATGCTCCAATATGGATTTTTTTTTTAAATTTACAAATGTAAATCTCATTTTTCGATTAAAATTATTTGGGGTGTAAATTTTTCTCTAATGATTGCGTTTGTTGTTAGCTGCCATGGGGTCGACCCCCAACTCCTGACGACCCCACGCAGAATGGAATGAAATGCCGCCCAGCCCTGCGCCATCCCCAAGATCAGTTTCAGATTGGGCCATTGTGATTCATAGGGTATTCATTAGCTGATTTTAGAAATTAGATATCCAGGCCTTTCTTCCTAGTCCATCTTAGTCTGGAAGCTCCATTGAAACCTGTTCAGCATCACAGCAACATGAAAGTCTCCACTGACAGACAGGTGGTGGCTGTGCCTGGGGTGCATTGGCCGGGAATCAAACCTGGGTCTCCCCCATGGAAGGTGAGAATTCTACCACTGAACCATGACTACCTCCTTTAGTGATTAGCTCTGATGTATTTCTCAGAGTTGTGTGCACAGTTTCCACAGTAGAACCACCCCCATAGGGTTCTCTAGGTTGTAATTTTTACAGGAGAAGATGGCCAGATCTTCCTCTGCGGGGCGGCTGGATGGGTTGAACCGCAGACCTTTAGGGTGGAAGCTTGGCTGGTAACCATTGGGCCAGCAGGGCTCCTTGCCTGAAATGTCTAACAAAGCGACAACATCTACTCTGAACTTTTAGGAATGATTTGTTAATTTACTTCAAGCAGTAAATTTTCTGAAAATGCTTTACCTTGAGTTAGATTTTTTTTCTCCTTCGCAGCCATTTCTAATAGAAAAATAGGGCAGCTGTGGGATCAGTTTGGGTGTTGAATGGAGACTTGGTTGACCACGGCATGCTACTGAAATCTAAACAATGCGTCCTGGCTCAGTGCGTGTGGTCCTTGTGGGCATCTGTTGGAATTAGGGAGGAAGCCTTGCCTTATACTAACCCTTGTTCCCCTTTCTTGCACATATTGCGAATCATGCTGGTGGGGGTTCTCCAGCTCTGTGTCCTGTCTTTCTGGATCTAGGAATTCAATTTTATCAGTGCCTGTGGGGATCATCTCCTCCCCCACCCACCCCCCATTGCTGTCGAGTCGATTCCGACTCATAGTGACCCTGTAGGACAGAGTAGAACTGCTCCATAGGGTTTCTAAGTAAAGTAGATTACCGTCCATACTTTGGGTGGAACTCAACCAATCGTTTGAAAGCCTTAAGAGCAAAATGGGAGTTTCTTTAGGGTGTGTTCTGCCTCCAGACTATAAATAGGCATTTTGCCAGAACATTCTTTCTCTTCATCCTTCTAGTCCCCTGACCTACAGATCTGGGGACACAAGTCTGCAGAAGTCTCCAGCCTATATCATCTGACCTATAGACTTTGAACTTGCTAGCCCCCCACAATCACATTAGTCAATTCTTTAAAATATATGTGTGTGTGTGTGTGTGTGTGTGTATACCAAAAAAAAAAATTGCTGTTGAGTCGATTCTGACTCATAACGACCCTATCGGACAGAGTAGAACTGCCCCATAGGGTTTCTAAGGAGCAGCTCGTGGAGTCGAGCTGCCGACGTTTTGGTTAGCAGCCATAGCTCTTAACCACTATGCTACCAGGGCTCCGTGGGGATCATCAGGACCTTGGAAATCTTACTCACAGTCACTACATCTACACAAGCGTAACATATACACCTCAGCCTAAGATGCTGATTTTTAGTGATTCCAGTACTCAGGCCACTTCCAAGGACACCAGATCAGGTCTGCTGCTCTGCCTCACTGTCCGTATACCCCAGGCTGGCTTCTGCTCATAACTATCCGATTTTTTAGTGTTGGGAGGACAGTTGGCCTGGCTGGGAACATTCTCTGATAGCAAGGCTGGGAACTGAATTTCTGTTTCCCATTTCTTATCAGGGAAGCATCTTTCTCTGTACGGGGCACACAGTAACTTTCTCTGTTCTGCTCGTGTGTAGATACCACATGGCACCTGGCCAACCTCCCATCTGTATCTGTGCTGGCAGGGAGAGAATGAGGTCCTTCATCTGCAGCACAAGAGGGGTGGGCGCAGACCACCTGCCCTGTGTTGGCTGCAGGAAGTGAACTACTGGCCATGGGGGACTGGAAGCTGCTAGAGAAGCTGACCTTACTCTCTTTTCTATGTGAATAAAGGTTTGTTCCACCAGTGCCTGTGTGAGCTTCGTATCTTCTTTTTTTTTAAAATTGTACTTTAGATGAAGGTTTACAGAACAAACAGTTTCTCATTAAAGAGGAGGCACACATACTGTTTTATGACATTGGTTAACAACCCCATGACATGTCAACACTGTCCCTTCTCGAACTTGGGTTCCTGATTACCAGCTTTCCTATCTCCTCCTGCCTTCTAGTCCTTGTCCCTGGGTTGCTGTACTTCATTAGTCTCGTTTGGTTTTATGGGGCTGTCTAATCTTTGGCTGAACGGTGAACCGTGGGAGTGACTTCATTACTGAGCTAAACGGGTGTCTGGGGACCATACTCTTGGGGTTTCTCCAGTCTCTGTCAGGCCAGTAAGTCTGGTCTTCTTTTGTGAGTTAGAATTTGTTCTACATTTTTCTCCAGCTCTGTCCAGGACCCTCTGTTGTGATCCCTGTCAGAGCAGTCAGTGGTGGTAGCCAGGCACCAACTAGTTGTATTGCACTCAATCTGGTGGAGGCCGTGGTAGTTGTGGTCCATTAGTCTTTTGGACTAATCTTTCCCTTGTATCTTGTTTTGTTCATTCTCCCATGCTCCCGAAGGAGTGAGACTAGTGGAGTATCTTAGATGGCTGCTCGCAGGCTTTTAAGATCCCAGACGCTACTCACCAAGGTAGAATGTAGAACACTGTCTTTATAAACTGTGTTATGCCAATTGAGCTAGATGTTCCCTGAGACCATAGTCCCCATATCCCTCAGCCCAACAATTCGGTGCCTCAGGAAGTTTGGAAGTATCTATGGTACCATGACCTTTCCTTGTACAAGTTGTGCTGGATTCCCCAGTGAGCTTTGTATCTTCTGCTGCCAACTTTGAACTCCAGTTCACACTTAGCAATGGCAATAGTATGTTTTAGTTGCCCAGGTTCTCCCTGGGTTTGTTTCTGTTGCCCGAGGTCTTTGTCTCCTGTATACAATCAGCCACCAAATTGTATCATTGCTTCCACTGTTCCTTCAATCTGTCTCATTCATCTAGGTTTTTCTTTTTGGCTTCTGCAACCTTCGTATGCTAAGTTAGGCAAGGCCTGGTTGCAATAAACTTGTGTTCAGGCCAACACATCCTGAATGTAGCAGCTAGATTTATCTTCTAAAACAGAATTACACAAAACCCAAGCCAAGAGAGAGAAGCATCCATTTGACATGAGCATTTTTCATTTGCAAAAGAGATCACCATTATTTATTTTACCACTGTTGAATTTTACATTCTGAGTTTTAAAAATCAAACGAGAACCCTGGTCACAAATTGGCACCTTATTATTCATAATTGACATTCTTGTGCAAATGATTTTTTCCAAAACAATCATGCATGCATTATCTAGCCTGGTGCATTTAAAGTAGAATTTGATTCACCAAAAAGAATTACTGACACATATTTTGAGAAATATACAGAATATGCTGACTATAATTGTACAAAGTGATATGTGTACATTGTACGTGAGTTTGAAAATACGGTCTTCGTGATATGTACTATGGTAAAGAACAGGACAAAAGATGAGCCCTTCCTGGGTGGTGCAAACAGTTAAGTGCTCAGTTGCTAACTGAAATATTGGTGGTTCAAATTCACCTAGAGGTGCCATGGAAGAAAGGCCTGGCAAACTACTTCTGAAAAATCAGCCATTGCGAACCTTATGGAGCATAGTTCTACTCTGACACACACAGGATTGCCAAGAGTTGGAATCGACTTGATGGCAACTGTTTTCTCCCCGTCTCTGAATTCATCCCCGTTCCCTAGATCCGTTTGTATCCTCTACTTCACTTCAGGCTTCCCTTACCTGCCCAGTGAGGCTCCAGTCCTGCAATGTCCCTTCTGTGCAATCATTTCATAATAGTTGCATCCAAGCTGCTAGTTTAATAATCTAGATAATAACACACTTCGTACAGAATCATTGATAATAGCTGCATATTCATAATCCACGCTGTGACGGTTTTCATCTTTACAAACACAATAACATACTTCTCATGCCAGTTTTGACTCCCCACAAGATCTTATTCTCTTCCTCACTGCTGATTCCTTCTTGTTACTAACGCTGTTACCATCCGTCAGACTGCTGCTGGGGGAACCGCTCTGCTGTATCTTTCACAGCTTCTGGTACTTTCCCCCCCTTCCTCCCATCTCCTAAGATTTCATTAATGTTCATTCACCTTATTCAGCGTATGTTGCATTTAGAAGAGGGGGCAGTGGTTCAGTGGTAGAATTCTCACCTTCCGTGTGGGAGACCTGGGTTCGATTCCCATCCAACGAACCTCATGAGCAACCACCGTCTATTTGTCAGTGGAGGCTTGCATATTGCTATGATGCTGAACAGGTTTCAGTGGAGCTTCCAGACTAAGACAGACTAAGAGGAAAGCCCTGGCGATCCACGTCCTAAAATCAGCCACTGAAAACCCTATACATCAGAGCAGTCTGATGGCAACAGATCATGGGGATGGCCCGGGACTGAGCAGTGTTTTTTTCCATTGTGCATGGGGTTGCCATGAATCAGGGGCCAACTTGATAGTAGATAATAACAGCTACAATCAACCTTTAGTAAAGATACCCAAATGCCTCTGCTTTTATCTTATACACGCTAATGCTCAGAATTAAAAAAAAAAAAAAAAAATCACAGCTTACTTTCTGCATATTAATGTTTATCTTCTTAAAGTTTTTTTTTAGGGTGCCTTGTGCTTTTCCTCTGCTTTGAGAAGGTGACACCACTCTTTTTTCTTTTTGTCATTCTTTAGATGAAAGTTTACAGAACAAATAGTTTCTCATTAAACAGCTAGTACACATATTGTTTTATGACAATGGTTAACAACCCCACGACATGTCAACACTGTCCCTTCTCAACCTTGGGTTCCCTATTACCAGCTTTGCAGTCCCCTTCTGCCTTCCAGTCCTTGTTCGTGGACTGTTGTGCCCCATTAGTCTTGTTTTGTTTTATGGGGCTGTCTAATCTTTGGCTGAATGGTGAACCTTGGGAGTGACCTCATTACTGAGCTAAAAGGGTGTCCGGGGGCCATACTCCGGGTTTCTCCAGTCTCTGTCAGGCCAGTAAGTCTAGTCTTTTTTTGTGAGTTAGAATTTTGTTCTACTTTTTTCTCCAGCTCTGTCTGGGACCCTCCGTTGTGATCCCTGTCAGAGCAGTCAGTGGTGGTAGCCGGGCACCATCTAATTGTACTGGACTCAGTCTGGTGGAGACCGTGGTAGCTGTGGTCCATTAGTCCTTTGGACTGATCTTTTCCTTGTATCCTGTTCTCTTTATTCTTGCTTGCTGCTGAAGGAGTGAGACCAGTGGAGTATCTTAGATGGCTGCTCACAGGCTTTTAAGACCCCAGACGCTACTCACCAAGGTAGAATGTAGAACATTTTCTTTATAAACTGTGTTATGCCAATTGAGCTAGATGTTCCCCGAGACCATTAACCAGCTACATCTTGAGTCATTTATTAAAACAAAATAGAAAACCGTTATAACTGTGATTGTTCTACCCAAAATTGGTGTGAAATGTTTATTAGGATAAAGTTTTGGCATCCTTAAAAAAGCCCAGCAGGTTTGAACTGGCTGCTATAAGTAGCTAACACGTAAAAGACCTGGGCTTAGCTAAAAATTCTTTTGGAAGGTAATCGTCCATTTATCAATAAAGCAGAAACTCATATAAGAGGTGGATGACAGGTGGTTTGTAAATGCACTGAAAAGGAGGTATCCATTCTCAGAATTGAATGCTTTGCTCCAAGCAAACCAGATGAAGTAGATTAGACTCTTCTGAGGTTAGCCAAGTGTGTTACAGGGAATTACAGACCATACATTTTTCTTTCTTTCTTTTTAAACCCATTTCCACTTTTTAGATGTGATTGTTATTTGAAATTGTGAAATTTTAATGGAAATAAATGGTTAAAACCAAGTCAAATTTATAAATTGAAGTTCTGCTTTGTGCTTACAGTGTATGAATTTACAGCATTTATCACTGACATAGGGTCTAGTTGTTGTTGTCGTTATGTGCCATCCAGTCGGTTCTGACTCATAGCAACCCTGTGTACAACAGAACGAAACACTGCCCAGTCCTGCGCCATCCTCACAATTGTTGTTATGCTTGAGCCCATTGTTGCAGCCACTGTGTTAATCCATCTCGTTGAGGGTCTTCCTCTTTTTCACTGACCCTCTGCTTTACCAAGCATGATATCCTTCTCCAGGGACTGATCCCTCCTGATAAGATGTCCAAAGTATATGAGACGTAGTCTTACCATCCTTGTTTCTAAGGAGCATTCCAGTTGTACTTCTTCCAAGACAGATTTGTTCGTTCTTTTGGCAGTCCATGGTACAGTCAATATTCTTTGCCAACACCACAATTCAAATGTGTCAATTCTTCTTCGGTCTTCTTTATTCATCATCCAGCTTTCACATGCATATGAGGCAACTGAGAATACCATGGCTTGGGTCAGGCTCGCCTTAGTCTTTAAAGTGACATCGTTGCTTTTTAACACTTTAAAGAGATTTTTTGCAGCAGATTTGCCCAATGCAATGCGTTTGATTTTTTGACTGCTGCTTCCATGGGTATAGATTGTGGATCCAAGTAAAATGAAATCCTTATCAATTTCAATTCTTTCTTAGTTTATCATGATGTTGCTTATTGGTCCAGTTGTGAGAATTTTTATTTTCTTTATGTTGAGGTGTCTAGAGGGGTAGTGAAAAGTCTGGATGATAGAATTTAAATATTTGCTTTAAAAATGTTTAATTTTTTATTACCAAAGAAATACATGCTCATTGTAGAAAATGTCAAAAGCAGAAAAAATGTGAAGAAGTAGAATAAGTCACCATAAATCCACCATCTTGGAGCAATCTTTGTTAACATTGAGGCATATTTCCTCCCAGTCTGTGGTAATGAGGGCTTATGCTGTTGAAATGGGCCCACACAAGTCCATGTAGGGGGAAAGGTACTCAAAGTCCGTGGATCCGTTATGCCTGTGCCTAGCAAAGGAGCTGTGCCTACCCGGGGTTCCTGGCTTAGGGGAGCTGGCAGTTTGTTTTTTCCCGTTTGTTAATTTGTTCACTCTCCAAGGCAGGGAGAATGGCTGCGGGCATGTGACGGATCCTACTTCAGGCCCAGGGGACTCGGCAATTGCTGAAGCTAGTCCAGGACCCAGTGCAGAGCAGGGATCAGAGAGGTAAATGGGAGACAGGTTTCTCCCCAAGGGGGGTGTGTTTGATCTGTGCGGTAGGCCGTACACAAGTACTTATCTTTCGCTGATCCAGGGCTGCTTCCCACTGGTTCTGGGTGGCCGTGTAGACTCTCTTGCGCTGGGTCTCTCCCGGTGAGGAAAACATGCCTCCCAAGCACTGCTACTTGCCTGCCTCACCGCTCACCCCCAAGCTGATCAGGCCTGAAGGGCTCAGGCTCTCTCCGGGTCAGGTCTGGCAACTCCTCGCTGCTTCCAAAACTTCTCTCCCTTCCCCTGCCACTCAGTCTGGTTCCTCAACTCTGTCTTGATGTTCAGGGCTCCCAGATTGCCACATATACTCGATTCATCTGTTTTTTCAGGTCTTTGCTGTAAGAGGGTCCACGAGAAGCTTCTGACTACTCTGCCATCTTGGCCCTGCCTCCCTATTCCTGTTATTTCTTATTATTTCTCTGGTATCCTGGGAATGTTCACAGTCTCCTTTAGAGAGTCATACAATACAAGAGCCTTACCGGTTTCCATCAAGTTGACTCCAACTCATGGAGACCTGATATGTGTCAGAGTAAACTGTGCTCCATGGGGTTTTCAATGACTGACTTTTCTGATGTAGATCGACAGCCCTTTCTTCTGAGGCATCGCTGGGTGGACTCAAACCTCCAACCTTTTCATTGGCAGCCAAGCATGTTAACTGTCTGCACCACCCAGGTATCTTAAAGATGATTTGTTATCCCATCTCATTTGACAGAACAGAAATTTAGGACTCACGGTCATAGCAAGTTAGTGGATGAACCTCAGCCCTACAATTCAATAATCCTGTTTCCTTACTTACATAATGACGTAGTGGGGAGAAGATTACAGGTAATTTGCATCACATGCCTAGAATTGATAAAACATCTGTGGATAAATGGTCACTCCTCAGCCAGGACCTGAACCCAGAATTCCTGAGTCATGATCCCAGCACTTCTTCAAAGTCACAGCTATGAGAATTGCCCATTTGTCCAGGGCAATGGACTTGACTCTGGGTCACGGCATTGGGAAATGCTGTTCACAACTGTTAATGACATGCTGGCGACATCTTTCTAAAAATCACCGTTTTCCATTTCGTTTCTTTCTGCACGATCATTTGTGAGAGATCTGAATTCAGAGGGAGTACTGCCATGTGTGAATTATGTAAGCCATGTACATAATTTCCTCTCAATGAAATATGAACGTAAAATCCCTCTGTAATAAACAAAAAGGAGTGCATAATTTTCCACTGGTCTTTTTTGTTAATTGGGCTCTTACTGTTGAAGCCTTTAATGCAGAGAATAAATGAATAACTGGCTTTTTTGCACAACCTCCTTTCATTATGTACACGGGCTCAAAATTTAAAGTGAACTATTTTTAGATCTTACATTATGATATAAAGGATTGTTTATTGTTGGTAATGCAGGAAGCAAATTGTATTTCTGCTTCTGCCTGGCGTTCCTGGGATGACTTGTGTGAGCTTCCATTCTTGCTGATTCATTATGTCTGTAAATGACTTGAGTGATGTCTGATCATTTTTAACATGAAATGTGGTTTTCAAACATTTCTAGTACAATTCAAATTGAAATTCTGCTTTGGTCAAACAGGATGGTGGTCCTCAGATGAATCAACTTAAAATTCTCTTATGTGAGCCCCCTTGGGATGAAGAATACCAGTTGCTGTCCAGTTGATCCTAACTCATGACAACACCATGCATGTCAGAGTAGAACTGTGTTCCATAGAGTTTTCAGTGGCTGAATTTTCAGAAGTAGATCACCAGGCCCTCCTTCCAAGGTGCCTCTGGGTGGACTCGAGCCTCCAAACTTTAACCACGATTACTGGTCCAATGGATCCCAGCCCCCCAGATTGCATGTGCACGTGAGAATCTCACTGTTGACTAGCTCTTGGCCGCCATCTCCTCATGCAGGAAGTGTTCCCTCTGGTCCTCCTGGAAGCAGTAGCCAAGGAGGAACAGGAAGCGCAAACTATATATGGGGCAACCAATGAAGGATCAATGGGGAGGGGACAGCAGTCGGTGGGGAGAGGCTCAGGCCTTGATGCAGAGCTGACACCTGTGCAGGAAGAGAGGGAGGGAGGGGGCCTGGGAAGGTAGAGCCTCACACTGCAATAGTGCTCAGAGAAAGTCTTGGCCAGGCTGTGGAACTCCAGTGTACAGGTTGCCTGCAGAGGGGTCCTGCTCTGGTTAGGCAGGACCACCTCTAATTCTCCAGCACGCTCCACCAGTGTCAGGGCAGTTAGGGAGAGGTGGACCTCAGGAGATCACTGGGAGGACCTGGAATGTTGTGAATTGAATTGTGTCTCCTCAAAATATGCGTTGGAATCCTAATTCCTGTACCAGTGGATGCGATCCCATTTGGGAATATGGTTTTCTTTGTTATGTTAATGAGGCCATATCAGTCTAAGATGTGTCTTAAATCTAATGACTTCTGAGCTATAAAAAGAGCAGATTAGACACGGAGAAGCAAGCACAAATGGGAGAAACATAGATGTCATATGGAGATCGCCAAGGAACTGAGAAACGTCGGGGATACAGAAGCTGAAAGAGACAAGGATCTTCCCCCAGAGTCCACAAGAGAGAGCCTTCCCCTAGAGTCAGTGCCCTGAATTTGGACTTGTAGCCTCCTGAAATGTGAGAAAATAAATTTCTGTCATTTAAAGCCACCCCCCCTTGTGGTATTTCTGTTACAGCAGCAAGTAGCAGTTCTACTCTGTCCTACGTAGTCACTATTAGGAGAATTGACTCGGCGGCAATGGGTTTGGTTTTTTTGGTTGAATCACTCATTAGGACGAAAGGTGCATGCTCCTTTCCAACGCACATGGAACGTGCTCCAGAATAGACCACATTTTAGGCCACAAAGGAACCCTCAATAAAATGCAAAGCATCGAAATAATACAAAGCATTTTCCCTGATCACAATGCCATAAAAGTAGAAATCAACAACAGGAAGAACAAGGGAAAAAAATCAAATACATGGAAACTGAATAACACCTCGCTTAAAAACAACTGGGTAATAGAAGAAATCAAAGAGGGAATCAAAAAATTCCTAGAATCAAATGAGAATGAAAACACATACCAAAACCTTTGGGACACAGCAAAGGCATTGCTCAGAGGTCAATTAATAGCAATAAATGCACACAGCAAAAAAGAAGAATAGGCCAAAATCAAAATGTTAGCCCTACAACTTAAACAAATAGAAAGAGAGCGGCAAAAGAGGCTCACAGGCAACAGAAGAAAGGAAAAAATAAAGATCAGAGCTGAAACAAATGAAATAGAGAACAGAAAAACAATAAAAAAAATCAACAAGTCCATAAGTTGTTTCTTTGAAAAGATCAATAAAATCGACAAACCATTGGCCAAACTGACAATAGAAAAACAGGAAAGGAAGCAAATAACCCAAAGAAGAGATGGGTTGGGGAACATCACAACAGACTCAACTGAAATGAAAGGGATTATAACAGAATACTATGAAAAGCTGAACTTCAACACATTTGAAAACCTAGAGGAAGTGGATACATTTTTAGAAACACACTACCTACCTAAACTAACACAAATTGAGATAGAAAGTCTGAACAGGTCTATAACAAGAGAAGAGACTGAAGAGGGGGTAAAAAAAAACCAAAAAACAAAAAACTTACCACCACTCTGCCTCAACCCCCTCAAAAAAAAAACAAAAACCTGGCCCGGACAGCTTCACTGGAGAATTCTATGAAACATTCAGAGAAGATCTTACACTAGTGCTACTCAAACTATTTCACAACAAGGAAAAGGAAGGAATACTCCTGAATTCATTCTATGAAGCCAGCATACCTCTGATAACAAAGCCAGGCAAAGACACCAAAAAAAAAA
>NW_004444138.1:3949374-3964705 GCF_000243295.1 Trichechus manatus latirostris | reverse complement strand
AAAATTACAAACCAATATCTCTCATGAATATAGATGTAAAAATTCTCAACAAAATTCTAGCCGATAGAATTCAGCATCATATAAAAAAGTAATACACCAGAACCAAGTGGGATTCATACTAGGTATGCAAGAAATGTTCAACATTAGAAAATCAATCAACGTAATCCACCAAATAAGTAGAACATAAGAAAGGAATCACATGATCATCTCGACTGATGCAGAAATGATATTTGATAAAAGTCCAACACTCATTCCTGATAAAAACTCCCAATAAAATAAGAATAGAAGGGAAATTCCTTGACGTAATAAAGGGACTCTATACAAAACTAACAGCCAACATCATTCTTGACAGAGAGAGGATGAAAACATTCCCCCTGAGAACAGGAACAAGACAAGGATGTCCTTCATCACTACTCCTGTTTAATATTGTGCTGGAAGTCCTTGCTAGAGCAATAAGGCAAGAAAAAGAAATACAGGGCAACCACATTGGTAAGGAAGAAGTAAAACTATCCCTATTTGCTGATGATATGATACTATACATAGAGAGCCCCAAAGATTCCACAAGAAAACTACTGGAACTAATAGAAAGATTCAGCAAAGCAGTAAGATACAAGATAAACATACAAAAATCAGTTGGAATCCTATACACCAACAAACAGAACTTCAAAAAGGAAATCAGGAAAACAATACCATTTATAATTACTCCTAAAAAAAGATAAAATACTTATGAATAAATCTAACTAGGGACGTAAAAGACCTATACAAAGAAAACTACAAAATACTACTGCAATAAACCAAAAGAGACCTACATAATGGAAAAACATACCATGCTCATGAATAAGAAGACTCAACATTGTGCAAATGTCAATTCTACGCAAAACAATCTACAAATACAATGCAATCTCAATCCAAATCCAAATCCAAAGTTAAAGAAGCTTCCTTTAACAAGACGGAATTTTATATGGAAAGGAAAGAGGCCCTGGATAAGTAAAGCATCACTGAAGAGGAAGAACAAAGTGGGAGGCCTCACACTACCTGATCTCAGAACCCACTGTACATTCATGGTAGTCAGAACAGCCTGGTACTGGTACAATGACAGATACGTAGACCAATGGAACAGAATTGATAAATCCAGATGTAAATCCATTCACTGATGGTAAGCTGATCTTTGACAAAGGCCCAAAGTCCATTAAATGAGGAAAAGACTGTCTTTTTAACAAATTGTGCTGGCAAAACTGGATGTTCATTTGTAAAAAAATGAAACAGGAGCCATACTTCACACCCTACACAAAAACTGACTCCAAATTGATCAAGACCTAAATATAAAACCTAAAACTATAAAAATTATGAGAGAAAAATTAGGGACAAGGCTAAGATCCCTAATACATGGCATAAATAAAATACAAACCATAATTAATAATGTACAAACACCAGAAGATAAACTAGATAACTGGGAGCTCTTAAAAATTAAACATGTATGTTCATCAAAAGACTTCAACGAAAGAGTGAAAAGAGAACCTACAAACTGGGGAAAAAAAAATTGGCTACAACATATCCTTCAAGGGTCTAGTCTTTAAAATCTATAGAATACTTCAACACCTAAACAACAAAAAGACAAATAGTCCAATTAAAAAATGAGAAAAGTATATGAACAGACATTTCACCAAAGAAGACATTTGGGCGGCTAACAGACACATGAAGAAATGTTCACAATCATTAACCATTAAAGAAATGCAAATCAAAACTACAATGAAATACTATCTCACCCAAGAATTACTGACACAAATCAAAAAAACAGAAAATAGCAATTGTTGGTGATGTTGCAGGTAGATTGGAACTCTTATGCACTGCTGGCTGGAATGTAAAATGGTACAACCACTTTTGAAAATGATATGGCATCTCTTTAAACAGCTAGAAATAGAAATACTGTACAATCCAGCAATCGCACTCCTAGGAATATACCCTAGAGAAATAAAAGCTGTCACACGAATACACGTATGCACACTCATATTCATTGCAGCATTATTCACAATAGCAAAAAGATGGGAAACAACCTAAGTGCCCATCAACAGATGAATGGATAAAAAATTATGGTACCTACACACAATGGAATACTACCCAACAATAAAGAACAATGATGAATCTGTGAAACATCTCACAACATGGATGAATCTGAAGGGCATTATGCTGAGTAAAATAAGTCAATCACAAAAGAACAAAGTATTGTATGAGACCACTATTATAAACACTCATTATAAAAAATTTATACACATTGATGGTTACAAAAGAGGCGAAGTGTGAGAAGGGAAAATCACTAACTACATAGCAGACAAGTATTAATTTTAGTGAAGGGAAAGACAGCCCACAATATAGGGGAAGTGAGCACAACTTGACCAAGGCAAAGTTTTAGATGCTTCCTAGACACATCCAAACACCTTGAAGTACCGAGTTACCAGGGCTGAGGGCTGGGGAACATAGTCTTGGGGGACATCTAGATCAATTGGCATAACATAGGTCATAAAGAAAATGTTCTACATCCTACTTTAGTGAGTAACATCTAAGGTCTTAAAAGCTTGCGAGCAGCCATCTAAGATATAGCTATCGATCCCATCCTGTCCGGAGCAAAGGAGAATGAAAAAAACCAAAGACACAAGGAAAATATCAGTCCAAAGGACTAATGGACCACATGAACCACAGCCTCCACCGGCCTGAGCCCAGAGGAACAAGATGGTGCCTGGCTACCACCACAGACAGTTCTGACGGATCACAATAGAGGGTCCTGGAGAAAGTGGGAGAAAAATGCAGAATGAAATTCAAATCCACAGAAAAAGACCAGACTTACCAGTCTGGCAAAGACTGGAGGAACCTCTGAGACTATGGCCACTGGAAACCCTGCTGACTCAGAACTAAAGCCACTCTCAAAGTCCAGCTTTAGCCAAAGAGTAGACACGCCTATAAAAGAAGCAATAGCACAAGTGAGGAATGTGCTTCTTAGTTCAGTAAAGTATATGAGACGAAATGGGCAATGCCTGCCCAAAAGCAAAGACGAGAAGACAGGAAGGGACAGGAAAACTGGACAAATGAACATGGGGAACCCAGGGTGGAAAGGGGAGGAGAGGTGATACATTGTGGGTGATAAATGTGGTGATACATTTATACACAAAACAATATGTGTATAAATTTTTGAATGAGAAAGTAATTTGTGCTGTAAACTTTCACCTAAAGCATAATAAAATTTAAAAAAAATTGAAAGCAAGGAATCAGATACTTGTACACCAGTATTTATTGCAGCCAGTAGGTAGAAACCAGCCAGTGTCCATCAACATATGAATGGATAAGCAAAATGTGGTATATTCATAAAATGCAATATTATTCAGCCACAAAAGGAAATGAAGTTCTGAATCATACTACCACATGGATGAACCTTGAAAACATTATGTTGAGTGAAATAAATCATACATGAAAAGACAAATATTGTATGATCCCACTTATATGAAATACCCAGAATAGGCAAATGCATAGAGACCAAAGTTTGTTAGTGGTTACCAGGGATGGATGGAGAGAGTAGGGTGGGGAGATATTGTTTATGAGGCACTGAGTTTCTATTAAAAAACCAGACCAAATCAGTTGCCGTCGAGTTGTTCCTGACTCATGGCAACCCTATAGGACAGAGTAGAACTGCACTGTCATGTTTCCAAGGAGTGGCTGGTGGATTTGAACTGCTGACCTTTTGGTTAGCAGCCAAACACTTAACCACTGCACCACTAGGGCCCAGAGTTGCTGTTAAGGGTGATGAAAGAATTTGGAAATCGATAGTGGTGATGCTTGCACAGCATGGGGAAAATAATTAATGTCACTGAATTGTACCCGTAAAAATGGTTGAAATGGTAAACGTTTTGTTATATATATTTCACCACAGTACAAACAAAACCAAACAAACAAAAGAACAAACAACCCAATTGCCACCTTTCTCCAAACCAGTGGGTATTAGGAGCCCTGGTGGCGCAGTGCTTAAGAGTTACTGTTGCTCACAAAAGGTTAACAGTTCAAATCCACCAGCTGCTCCTTGGAAACCCTATGGGGCAGTTCTACTCTGTCCTACGTAGTCACTATTAGGAGAATTGACTCGGCGGCAATGGGTTTGGTTTTTTTGGTTGAATCACTCGTTAGGACGAAAGGTGCATGCTCCTCAAACTCCTGGAGGGAGGGCTTGTTAAAACACAGGTTGCCGGCCCCCACCCCAGAGTTTCTGATTCAGGAGGAGACTTGGAATCTGCATACTTACCAAATTCCCAGGTGAAGCTGATGCTGCTGGTCTGATGAGTCCACTTTGAAAACTGCTGTATACACCATACCCCAGGCCACCGTATGGACTCAGGGTCTTTCCACAGAGGGCAATGTTTAACACCTTGCCTTGCTGAGGCCAATACTTCCTTGAAGACAGCAAAATTATACAGACTCTGTGAAGATGGTTACTGTCATAAGGCCAGTTCATTACCTACATAGTTTGCTGTGTGGCATCCATTAATTCCTTCTCGTTGCCCTTTCACCCAGTTCTGACATGGCCGTTCTTATCACACAGCTTTTCAGTAGGGTGTGGTCTGTAACTGGACCTTCTGGACATGTCCCAGATAGTTCCTGTGATAGAAACCCCTCATTATCATGTAACCCAGTCTCTCAAAGTCTGTAGTTACCCATTGCCCCTCCTGGCCATGCTCCATTTAAGTGTCCTTGATTAAAATTTCTCCCTTTACCTATGTTAATAAACTTCTTGTTATTAGCTGCTTTCTAGTGGGCCCTGACTCACGATGACCTCATGTGTTACAGAGTAGAACTGCTCCATACGGTTTCCTAGGCTGTAATCTTTTTGTCTTTCAATTTTTTTGTATTGTACTTTAGATGAAGGTTTAGAGAACAAATAGTTTCTTATTAAACAGTCAGTACACAGATTGTTTTATGACATTGGTTAACAACCCCATGACATGTCAACACTCTCCCTTCTCAACCTTGGAGGACTTTCTTTTGGTGAAACTATACATAGCCAAAGTTACACCATTTCAAAAGTTCCTACATGTACAATTTAGTGACATCGGTTACATTCTTCCAGTTGTGCTGCTATTCTCACTACCTTTTTCCAAATTATTCCATCACCACTATCTTCAACTCACTTCCCCCTAGGCTTCCCATCAAACCTTTTGAGTTGCTGTTGTCAATTTGATTTCACATAGATAATTCTTTTTTTTTTCACGTTACATAAAGGTTTACAGAACAAATAGTTTCTCATTAAACAGTTAGTACACATATTGCCCTATGACAATGGTTAACAACCCCATAATGTGTCAACACTATCCCTTCTCAACCTTGGGTTCCTTATCACCAGCTTTCATGTCCTCTCCTGCCTTCTAGTCCTTTCCTCTGGGTTGCTGCACCTCATTAGTCCTGTTTTGTTCTATGAGGCTGTCCAATCCCAGGCTGAATGATGAACTTCGGGGGTGACTTCACCACTGAGCTAAAAGGGTGTTCAGAGGCCATACTCTCAGGTTTTCTCCAGTCTGTCAGACCAGTAAATCTGGTCTCTTTTTTGTGAGTTAGAATTTTGTTCTACATCCTTTTCCAGCTCTGTTCAGGACCCTCTGTTGTGATCCCAGTCAGAGCAGTCACTGATGGTAGCTGGGTACCATCTAGTTGTACTAGACTCGGTCTGGTGGAGGCCATGATAGCTGTTGTCCATTAATTCTTTGGACTAATCTTTCCCTTGTATCTTGTTTTCTTCATTCTCCCTTGCTCCCGAAGGGGTGAGGCCAGTGTAATATCTTAGATGGCTGCTCACAAGCTTTTAAGACGCCAGATACTACTCACCAAGGTAGAATGTAGAACACCGTCTTTATAAACTGTGTTATGCCAGTTGAGCTAGATGTTCCCCGAGACCATGGTCCCCACATAGGCTGTAATCTTTAGGGAGGCAGAACTCCAGATCTTTTCTCCTGTGGAGCCACTGGGTGGATTCGAACCGCTGACCTTTTGGTTAGCAGCGGAGCACTTAACCAATTGCACCACCCAGGCTCCTTGCTAATGTACTAGAAACTTTTAAACTGACCAATTAGTTCTCAGCAGCACTAGCCCTGAGACCCCACCTGCTTGCCGTAGATAGCCCCGTCCTACAGTTCCAGCTTGTTGTTACCTTGTCCCGGTTGCAATCCCCTGGGTGGTCCTGTGTCGAGGTGTGCTGTGCCTTCCTGACTCTGGGACTTGTGGGTACAAGTTTCTATGTGTTTTCGTGAGTCTTCCTCTCTCGTGATAGACCACCCATGATGCCCACAGACCCTTTTGCATCAAATTTAAGACTTATTTATAAAGAGTCTCTTTGGCTGTTTCTTGAAGTCACCTCTTTCTTACGTGACAGTTCCTTTCCTGGGTGTGTAGACCATTTAACTTTTCTCTTACATTACAGTACAATAGTGGTCATTGTCTTTTGATTTCCTATTCTGTCAGATTTTATTTACCTCTTCAAGTGCTCCAGAATCAAGGCATCAATGGTTGATGGATTCAAGCCAATCAATTCTTTCCACAGTCTACAACCCTCACCCAAGACGCACCTTCTCCTTCAAACAGCTCATTCCATTGTGTTATGGGCTAAGACACAGGACACAAGATTGGTCAAGTTAATTGACTGGATATGACTGAAAGACTAATTTTTCTGGTCTGGGAGTGCAATAGTTAGTCAGAATCCCTGCCTCCTTTTCCCATCCCCGAGCCCTGCCATCTGGTGGGGTTTCTAGAACACACAGTTGCTAACTTTAAGGGTCAGTGTTATGGTCAGAGGAATATTTTTTTTGCCTAAAACCAGTTATTGCTGAGTTGACTCCAAGTCATGGTGACCCCATGTGTGTCAGAGTAGAACTGTGCTCCATAGAGTTTTCAATGGTTAGCTTTTTTGGAAGTAGATTGCCAGGCCTTTCTTCTGAGGTCCTCTGGGTGGACTGGAACCGCCAACCTTTCAGTTAGCAGCTGAGTGGTTAACTGTTTGCACTACTCAGGGACTCCATTCTTTGCCTATCGTTGTTGTGGGCTGTCAAGTCGATGCCAACTATATGATGGAGTAGAACTGCACTATAGGGTTTTCTTGGCTATAGTCTTTATGTGAGCAGATCACCACGTCTTTTCTCCTGCAGAGCTGCTGGTGGATTCGAACTGCCAACTCTTGGTTAGCAGCTGAGTTCTTAACCATTACACCCTCCCAGTGTCTGAAACAGTGAGATTTTTGGAGATCAAAACACTTGTTTTTCTCAACTGCAAATATTCCTGGGCTTGGTGGAAGATCTTATTCAACTTTGCTGCAGAGTGGACACCATGGAATATTCCTCACCCATTCCACACCCTCCTGTTCTTGTATACAACCCAGAATTACCAGTAGAGACACAGGTGCATTTTAAAGTGAGCTGAGTGGGATGTGACATGTGCAGCCTGATGGGAGTTACCTCTGTGCCGCACTTTGGTTCCAAATGACAGGGAGCACAGTGAGACCTGGGCGCTGGCGAGGGAGGCCCTGCTGATGGCCAGGTGCACCCTGCATTTCAGGAAACTGCCAGCAGGTGGGAGAGAAGACATGTGGTTACTTGGCCGTGTCTCCCTGGGAGAATGGCATACCTGATGAAACAGATCATCCGGCTGCCTCGCTCCGCTGCAGTGCAAGCTGCTTTATAATGCAACAGAATATTGCAGTAGGTAAGAGCAGTGTGGTGGCTTCATTCAAGGCACTCCCTGGTCCAGGCCACTTCCGGCTTGCTGTGCACTTGAAGCCATTTTACCATTCTGACCGTCAGCTTCTAGGCATTGAACAGAGGCAAGATCTGTTCATCCAGATGCAGGTGTAGCTCAGTCTCGCTTCCATGCAGCCGACCTGCTTATTCCAGAACAAGCCCTGTCTGTTCAGCTCGCTTCTGCTCAAATTCTCTCCTAGCTCCACTGTCATTAAATTTTAAATAACAATACCTATAAAATAATACAGCTGCCTTTAGGAGGGAGGGCGTTTTGGCTGCCTTTTTTATCTGTACCTGATTTGTGGTCAAATAGGACTGTTAGAAAAGGACTCTGAATCAGACCAAAGACATCAAATGCCAGCAGAAGCAATTAAAATCCACTGCATTATAGAGGCACCCAGCGGCGATGCCCCAGTTCAGGGTCTGTCAGGGACTCAATTACCACATTCCTTTTCAAGAGGATGATCCCGTCCGCTGGTCATTGTAACTCACCCTGAGCTGCGGCGTAATTTGCATCCTTGGAGTTTCTTTAGAATTTTGTAAACGCTTGTTTTTGTCTTTTAGGAAAATGTGATTAAAAGTAGTTTGTTCTTTTATAGGGACATGAGGTGATTTAAAAAAAATATGATTTAAAAGGTGCATCCAATTCATCACAATCATATGGGAGACTCGCCTCTTCCAGCATCCCTGCCCTGCCTCCTTCTTCCTCCAGTTGCCCCTCCCCCATGCGTCTTTGAAAGCAAACCCTGAGCCAGAGTTCAGCTGTTAGGATTGTGCAGTTGCCTGACTACACAGGCAGAAATTGCTTTTTTTTTGGTAATTCTGTGTAGAGCTCAGCTTCATTATTATAGTCCTTTACGTGGAAGACTCATGTTAGAGATTTAAAGTATGTTTGACTCTATCAAACAGAGGACCAGTAAGGAGATGTGAAGATAGCAGTGATGGCTCTGTGGTAAAATTCTCACCTTCCCTGTGGGAGACCTCAGTTCGATTCCCTGTTAATGCATCTCATGCGCAGCCACCACCCATCAGTGGAGGCTTGAGTGTTGCTATGATGCTGAACAGGTTTCAGGGGAGCTTCAAGACTAAGACAGACTGGGAAGAAAGGCCTGGCAATCTACTTCCAAAAATCAGCCAATGAAAACCCTATGGATCAGAATTGTCTGATCTGCAACCGATCATGCGCACGGCACAGGACCAGGCAGCGTTTCGTTCCGTGGTGCATGGAGTCATCACGGGTCAGCGCCTGACTTGACGGTGGCAACAACAACAACATAATAATAGAATATCAGGTAATACTGAATGTGTAAATGCGAAAGTTTTCAGTAAGGATAAACAGATAAATCCATACTTGCAAATACAGAATATTAACAGGTATTGGTTTAATGCTTTGCAAGGTTCACGCCAATATTCTAAAGATAGTTTGTAAAATAACATAGCCTATTCCAGGAAATTAGAGATTTGCCTGTACATGAAATCCCTGCCATCTACTCAAGACTGGTGGTGCAGTGGTCAAGAACTTGGCTGCTAACCAAAAGGTCGCAGTTCGAATCCACCAACCGCTTCTTGGAAACCTTATGGTGCAGTTCTACTTGGTCCTATAGGGTCGCTACGAGCTGGAATCCACTCGACAGCAATGAGTTTTTATTCAACACTTGCTCTGTGCCAGGCACTGTGCTAAATGCCTGTGAATTCTGTCACCTTTAAACCTCTCAGCAGTCCTGTCAGGCTGCCAAAGAGAAAGTAAAGGACATAGAGGTTAAAAGAGTTTCCAAAGTTTACACAGCTAGGAAGTAGTTGAAACAAAATTAAATCCAAATCTGTCTAACCTAAAAGCCTGAGCTCGTAACTGCTACATTTACTTGAAACAATTATATATGTGTGTGTGTGTATACCCTATGTGTACATACGTACACACACACATATACACATAGTATCAATTTCAATGTTATTTTCTTCTCAAAAACTTTTCATGTATTTACAGTACTAGGGTGCATCACAGGCAATAAATACTATATTGAACTTATTTGAGTATAAGTTCAAGGTTATGTGCTTTTTTAAAATTTAAATGAACATTATTGTCTTTCCTACTCTTTGGAAAAGTATATGCTGTTGGAGAAATAAAGTAGAAATATATTTAGATCATCCCAAATATATATTTGACTAACAAACTATCCTGCTAAAAATGGTGACTAGAAATGATTAGGAGAGTTCATTGTATAGACTTTATCCAACAAATTGCTAAAGGGACATACCACAGACATTTGTTAGTAGCCAAATAGTCCTGATACATTCACTCCACTAATCTTTTGCCTACCTCCTTACTTCAATCTGCTTCTGTGTCTTGCTAGTAAATTGGGAAAATATATTAAAAATGGCCACTAATTCTTTGAAGCTCCTCCCAGCAAGAGGTGGAGTCTATTCCCCCACCCCTTGAATCTGGGTGTGCCTTGTGATTTGCTTTGACCAATGGAATGCAGCAGAAGTGATGTCATGGGCGTTCTGTGTCTAGGCCTTAAGTGGCTTTGCAGCTTCTGCTTTCACTCTTATGGAATGCCGCTACTATGTGAGGAAACCAGGGCTAGCCTGCTGGAGAGTTCTACTGCCTGCATGTGAATGAGACCATCTTAGATCATCAGCTGTCAGATGACTGCAGCTGTGTGAGTGACCTCATGGGAGACCAGCAAGAGAACCGCTCAGCTGATCCCAGCCCAAATTACTGACCCACAGAATCAAGAGCAAATAAAATGGTTATTATTCCAAACCACCAAGTTTTGGAGTGGTTTGTTAAGCAGCAATAGGTAAGGGATGCAATGTTGGGCCATTGGGACTTTCAATTACTTTAGATTTGCCAAATGCTGAGTCTAGAGTTCCTAGATTTTAAGAAGTGGGGGCTTTGAGATTCTGGGACTTCAAAACTCAACAGGAATGCAGGGTACCTAGAGCATCATGTGCAAACAGGATGTGACAGGAGAAGTGAGTGGGAGCCTCAAATGCTCTGCTAAAGAGCTTGGGTTTATCATGCAAGTGATGAGAAGCAGGAATGTGTTTAGGGGAAGGGACAGACATGATCAAATCTATGTATTAGAAAGTTCCCTTTGACAGTTTAAGGAAACTGGATCAGAGGGTTATCAGACTGGACAGTGCTATGGAACCACAAACTGAGGCAGGATCTATGAGAGGTGCAAGCAATGAAGAAAGGTAATGAGTTGGAAGGATGAAGTGTTGCTTGTAGGTTAGACCAGTCAATCTGACTCCTGGATGCACATTCAAACCATCTGGGAGAGCTCTAAGAATGTATAAATATTGAGACCCCATCCCAGAGACTCTGATCTAAGTGGGCAGGATTGGTGCCCAGGCACTGGTACTTTTTAAAAGCTCCTTGGGTGATTCTTCTGTGCTGTCAAGGTTGAAAACCACTGTATTAGATAGATGAATGTGAAGCTCAGGATAGAGGTCAAGGTTGATGACAAAGATTTTGTTAAAGTGCAGTGAGAGCAGCTAGAGGGAGGAAAGGGGTGAGCTTATGACAAATGCTTAGGGAGTACCAGCCCTCAAGGGATAGAAGGAAGAAAAGGGGACATTTTCAGGAACAGCAAGAAGGAATAAACCTATCAACTCGCTCACTATGCCAAACTGTCAAGCCAAGATCCGAGGTCACCAAGAAAGACACGACTTACACACAGACACTGGTTGGAACAACACTTTACTCATATAGAGAAGAGACAGAGCAAGGCTGGTTTTGATAATGGGCATTGGTTCTCCATGGCCAGTAGGGGTCACTCCCTGCATCCAACGCAGGGCTGGTGGTCTGCATGCACCCTTCTCATGCTGCGGTTGAGAGTCATCATTCTCTGCATACCAGGAACAGATATAGAAATGGGGTTGATCAGGAGTCATATGACATACACACATATGTACTCATTACACCCATGTTGTTGTTAGCTGCTGTCAAGTTGACTTCAACTCATAGTAACCTTGTGTACAATGGAACAAAATGGTGTCCAGTCCTGTGTCATCCTCACAATTATTGCCACGTTTGAATCCATTGTTGCAGCCACTGTGTCAATCCATCTCATTGAAAGTCTCCCTCTTTTTCACTGACCCTCTACTTTAGCAAGCATAATCTTCTCCAACAATTGGTCCCTCCTGGTAATATGCCCAAAGTAAGTGAGATGAAGCCTCACCATCCTTACTTTTAAGGAGAATTCTGTCTGTACTTCCTCCAAAATGTATTTGCTCATTCTTCTGGCAGTCCATGGTATATCCAATATCTTTAGCCAACATCACAATTCAAATGCATCAATTCTTCTTTGGTCTTCCTTTTTCATTGTCTGGCTTTTGTATATATATGAGGAGATTGAAAATATCATTGCTTGGGTCAGGCACACCTTAGTCATCAAAGTGACACCTTTGATTTTTAAGATTTCAAAGAGTTATTCTGCCTCAGGTTTACCTGATGCAATACATCATCTGATTTCTTGACTGCTACTTCCATGGGCATTGATTGTTGATCCAAGTAGAATGAGAATTTCCCTGATAAGGAAGGAGAAACTGAGACAGAGGGAAGTTCAATTGCCAGCCTCCATTATCAGGGAATGTTCTGGGCCCAAGCAGCCTGGTGAGAAGCACAGGGACTGCAGCAGACCATCCTCCCAACAAAACCATTGGAGAAGTAGGAGAACCAGGAGAAGAAGGCAGTATCCTGAAGACTGCACAGAAGATGCTGTAGACCTAGATGTAGTTGAAGTCATGGGCATGTGTGCAAAATCCTACAGTGTGAACCATAAACCAGTCAGCCCAAGTCAACACACCAACCTTTCACATCCTGTGATATTGCTGCTCCGGTGTAAGGGAAGAACACATGCAAGGACAGACCATTCTATCTTATGGCTCATGAGCCATTAATTAAGTAAAGAACTTCTACAAAGGGTAGATTTCATTTGATGCAACATAAATGGAAGAGTACCAAATAAACTGGAAAACTGAATATTTAAAACTGTGGATTATACATTGAAGAAAAGAGTGTGGCAGGGGACAATGCTTATTAGAAGGGAAAAAAATCATTTCTAGTTAGAAGCCTGGATAGTTGTAATTTTTAATACTATAACAATGTTAGGTGAAGTAGATTTCTTTAATGCTCCATTTCTTTCATTCGTTGTAATTTTAGAGCTGTGGCTACTCTCCCTTTGTTCAGTACCTGCTTGCATCTGAGATGTCAGAATTTTCTTCCTTCCCCTCAGTGCAAAGGTGAGTAACTTTTTACTTAGAATATTTAAGACTTCACAAGGTATAAACAGAACACTACTTTATTCTCCCCCTATGCCTGCTGTCAATTGTGGACTATTGTCCCCACCACTTCTTAGATGAAATCTTGAGCCAAGTCAATAACTCCTTAAACCTATGTTGAATGATAAAATGGTGTTTAGACAATTTTAAATTCCAAAATAGTCCTGGTTTAGTATTTAAAATGTTCATTCCAGTTTAGTAGCTGCATTAGTTTTCTAAAACGGCCAGAACAAAGCACCACAAACTTGGTGGCTTAAAACAATAGAGGTTATTCTCACGCAGTTCTGGGGGCCAGAAGTCCAAAGTCAAGGTGTCAGTAGGGTTGATTCCTTCTGGAGGCTCTGAGGGAGAATCTGTTCCATGCCTCTTTCCTAGCTCCTGGTGGTTGTCAGCAATCCTTGGCATTCCTTGGCTTGTAGCTGCATCACTCCAATCTCTGCTTGCATCTTCATACAGCTATCTTCCCTCTATGTCTGTCTCTGTGTCTCTTCTCCTCTTTTATAAGGACACCACTCATAATAGATTAGGGTTCACCGTACTACAGTATGACCTCATGTTAATTTACTACATCTGCAAAGATGTTCTTTCCAAACAAGGTCAAATTGACAAATACTAGGGGTTAGGACTTTAACATATCTTTTTGGGAGACACAAATCAAGCCGTAATAGTAGCCAAAACCCCAAACTTTATTAGAAATTAAAGGTTTCTCCTGCTCAGATTGATATTGTCTCAAACTGGGAAATGTGACTAGGGTGGGGATCATTTAGGCAATTTTTTCTATTTTACCCCCGGTCTTCTGTCGGATTCCCTGGGTAGCACAAATTGGTAAGCATTCAGCTACTCACCAGGTTGGTGGTCTGATCCCACCCAGAGGCACCTCGGAAGAAAGAACTGATGATCTACTTCTGAAAGATCACAACCATTGAAAACCCTACAGAGCATAGTTCTATTCTGACACACATGAGGTCACCATGAGTTGCAGTTGACTCAACAGCATCAACAGCAACTGGTTTCTTTCTTTGTTTTTGGTCCTCTGTTGCCCTCCCTGCCTATCTCACTGCTCCTTCAGGCTTGGAACTGAGAAAGTGAGGAGAAGTGAAGGGCAGAAAAGGGTAGAGGTGACTGCTACTGTGGTGGTATGGTTTTGGTGTTCTCTGGGCTTCATATATAGTCATTGCTGACACCTTACTTTCCACTAGGAACATCTACCTGCTGACCCTGTGATGCCCACACTGCTCTGCATTCATGAGCTTCCCCTCAGCTTCTTCTCTGCCTCGTTCTGCTGAGCTTACCCCTGATTGAAGGCCTTCTTGGGAGGGTCAAGAAGATGCTGCAGCAGCTGCTCAGTGTCTTCAGCTTATCCCTCGGGCCCTCATCATTTTCATAAAACTTGTGACTGTTCAAGAGCATTTCTCAGCATTTGTGTGGGCTCAGCTGGATGTACCAAGGAGTTAGTACTCTCAGGAGCAGCCCTTAGCCAGTGCCCGACAGAGATTGGATGATCAATGTCTCAGCTTCCTAATTCCCTAAGTGGGCAATTGTGAAGTGTGTTCCATACAGTCTCTGGGAGGATCCCCTGCAGGCATGAGCCCCATTGCTTACAATACTAAGCTGTTCAACAACCAACTGCTGTCCAGTTGATTCCAACATATGGCAACCCCACATGTTGCAGAGTAGAACTGTGCTCCATGTGGTTTTCATGACTGCGACCTTTCAGAAGCAGATCATCAGTTCTTTCTTCCGAGGTACCTCTGGGTGGGTTCAGACCACCAATCTTTCAGTTAGTAGCTGTCATGGATTGAATTGTGTCTCCCAAAAATATTTGTCAACTTGGCTGGGTCTTGATTCCCAGTATTGCATGATTGTGTACCATTTTGTAATCTGATGTGATTTCCTTATGTGTTGTAAACTCTATCACTATGATGTAGTAAAGTGGATTAGCAGTAGTTATACTAATGAGGTCTACAAGATTAGGTAGGGTCTTAATCCAATCTCTTCTGAGATATGAAAGACGGAAGTGAGCAGAGACACATGGGAACCTCATACCACCAAGAAAGTAGTGCCGGGAGCAGAGCGTGTCCTTTGGACCTGAGGTTCCTGTGCTGAGATGCTCCCAGACCAAGGGAAAACTGATGCATCCCAAGGACCTTCCTCCAGAGCCAACAGAGACAGAAAGCCTTCCTCTGGAGCTGATGCCCTGAATTTGGACTTGTAGCCTACTGGACTGTGAGAGAATAAACTTCTCTTTGTTAAAGCCATCCACTTGTGGTATTTCTACTATA
>NW_004444138.1:3948016-3949274 GCF_000243295.1 Trichechus manatus latirostris | reverse complement strand
CTGATGCCCTGAATTTGGACTTGTAGCCTACTGGACTGTGAGAGAATAAACTTCTCTTTGTTAAAGCCATCCACTTGTGGTATTTCTACTATAGCAGCACTAGATGACTAAGACAGTAGCCTAGTACTTAACTGTTTGTGCCACCCAGGGACTCTTGGCTGCCCATCAACCCACCATTTGTTGGTTTCCTCCCCTTCCCTGGCTACTTCCTCATTCTCCTACATGTACAACTTGCACTCATATCCTTGTCACGGTCCACTGTGGGGGCGCTCAACCCAAGAGGAACCTAAGAGAAAACACGTCTCCATTTTCCTTTGATGGATGTGTGGTTAGCTTCCCAGGTGCCCACTGCTGTTTGCTCTGCTGCCAGATCCTAGCCACAGCCTCTCACCCACCCATTTCCAGTTTTGCATTTGGATACTGTGACCTCTTAATCCTCCAATTCCAAGGCACACATAATAAGACCTCCCAGAGTTGCCCTCGCAACCCTTCTTACTTGACTTTGAAATAATAGGCAAGCACTGGTCCCCATCTCAAGAGAGGGGGTAGGTAAGACGCCACGGTTCTGCATAAACTCTCCCCACAGAAATTGTTTGGAAAACAGTTTTGTGTTTAGGGTGCAAAATGGTTTGCTCAGCTCTTTGAAAAGTCCCAAAGGTACTGTTATTGTTATTAGGTGCTGTCGAGTCAATTTTTGACTCATAGTGACCCTATGTGAACAGTAGAACTGCCCCATGGGGTTTTTAGACTGAAATCTTTACAGGAACAGATAACCAGGTCTTTGTCCCGTGGAGTCACTGGGTGGGTTCCAACCACCAAACTTTTGGTTAGCAGATGAGCGCTTAACCTTTGCACCACCAGGGCTCTTCCATAGGTACTAGCACCTTGCTTTAGACTAGGAGGGGTGGTTGGTACCTGTAATCTTGAGCCTCATCAAATCTGAGATATAACGGGTTCAATTTTAATATTGCTACAATGTGAGTATTTGGTACTGAAGGGGAACTCTTTAGAACACAGAAGGAATATATAAGCACCGTTGTCTTGGCTGCTAACCAAAAAGTTGGAGCTTCAAGTCCACCCAAGAGGCATTTGGAAGAAAGTCCTGGTGATCTACTTCTGAAAAATCAGCCATTGAAAACCCTATGGAGCATAGTTCTACTCTGACACACATGGAGTCACCATAAATAGGAATCAACATGATGGTAACTGTCTTTTTGCTTCGTATATGTGGAGCCCTGGTGACACAGTGATTAAGAGC